>NW_018219030.1:139724-143685 GCF_001263595.1 Phalaenopsis equestris
GTATAATTACATGAGGTTGTATGAATGAGAATGTAATTCATATGATTTAGTGCAAATAAATAGGAAAATAATCTTTGAAGGGTGTATAGTTAGAGGACTTTAAAGTGACATCCCCAATCCCCCAACTTGGTTTATTGTTTTAGGTTCTGATACTAGATGTCACCCCCTAGGTGGAGGGAATCAATGAAACTCTAGAGTGAGAGTTAGTATCTTCCTTGCCTCGCCGGTCTTCAAAATTATTCAAACTTTAAATTAGTCAATGTTCTTTATAGCATCTCTAGTAAGGGTAACGAATATTATTGCTCCTATTTGGCACAACACAATTTGCATGCTTCCACAATAAAAATCCTATACTTATTACTTAATCAAGATAAGGAGAAAGATATTTTCATATTCAGTGTTTTTCTTCAACATAAACTCAAGTTATTTTTAGATGTTGTTACTGTTTTGTCAAAATATCAAAAATACCAAAGAGGTTTAAATTTTAATTACCATAAAAATATCTATAGTTTAAGTAATTGTCTTTTTAAAATAGAAAGTTTGTTGATCAATTATGCATATTGCTAATTTTTCCTATGGGTTCGATATTTAGGTGTTGACCTCATTTTTGGTTGAGGTTTAGTTTTTCCTATTTAGTAGCCTAAGGTTTAGCCATAGGATTTTCCTATTGACTATTTTTAGAAAACTAGACATGGAACCCTCGCCATTAGAAATTCCAAACTCTTCTCTTCTCAACTTGAAGTTCCACATGTTGGTCTCAACCTCTAAATACTTGGTAGGCGGGGTCACTATAGGGGAAACTCGGGATGAGTCACCCTTAGGATTGCTGGACCTTAGGATTGTCCTTGGGTGTTGGTCTGGAGTTAAGACATTCACTACACTCATCTACACTCACAATCACTCACAACCCTGAACTCAAATTTCTAGCCTAGATCCCTTGATCTTTTGGGATACTCATGTAGATGGTCTCCTAAACCTACTAGCTCTAGGGTTATTGGTTTGACTAAGACCACTATGTAGAGGACCCAAAATGGGGTTCTCATTGGTCCATGGCTTATTGGTGATGCTTGGTACCTCAAATCTACCGAAATACCCATCTTGACCATTTACCCCTAAAACACCCCAAATTACCAAAATACCCCTCTTGGACCCAAAATTCCAAAAATTTCCAAAATTCCCAGAAAATCCTAATAAATCCTAAATATTCCTAATTTCATTTTTTTCAACTACCACGGGGTCACTATAGGGGAAACTCGGGATGAGTCACCCTTAGGATTGCTGGACCTTAGGATTGTCCTTGGGTGTTGGTCTGGAGTTAAGACATTCACTACACTCATCTACACTCACAATCACTCACAACCCTGAACTCAAATTTCTAGCCTAGATCCCTTGATCTTTTGGGATACTCATGTAGATGGTCTCCTAAACCTACTAGCTCTAGGGTTATTGGTTTGACTAAGACCACTATGTAGAGGACCCAAAATGGGGTTCTCATTGGTCCATGGCTTATTGGTGATGCTTGGTACCTCAAATCTACCGAAATACCCATCTTGACCATTTACCCCTAAAACACCCCAAATTACCAAAATACCCCTCTTGGACCCAAAATTCCAAAAATTTCCAAAATTCCCAGAAAATCCTAATAAATCCTAAATATTCCTAATTTCATTTTTACTTGACCTCCAAATTGGCATCCAATTCATCTTGGAAACTCTTCATGAGGTCCCTATTGACCCTTGACCATTTACTACAATAAATTTCGACTTATCCCAAGGCTAACCCAAGCTAGACCCAAGCCTAGCCCAACATGACCAAATTGATTAAAGTTCAAAATTCCTTCAAATTGACCCCGCAATTGGACTCAAAACCACTTCTATCCTTCACCAAAGTTGTTCCTTATGATCATATACACAATTTTGATCAATCAATTGGGCCAATTTACATGGTTAGCCTAACCCAAACCCAAGATTTGGTCATTTGCACTCACTTGGACCCATGCACTAAATGTGACCTAACCACCCTAAGGCCACAAAATTAACTCCACCAGAGCCATTAGTTGGACTTAGTGACCAGCTCAAACACCATGAAATCACCTAAATCAAGCCATAGAACAAAGGTCCCCCAAATTAAGCCCCAAATTAAGGGATCTTATTTCCAAAAATGCACATGCTTAAGATATCTTTGAAGATATCCTTACCAAGATTAGGTATCATTGCACTTAATTGTTGTGACAAATTCCTTTGGGTTCATTGAGCTCCTAGCCACCTCCCCCTGGCCGGCCCGCCAGACCAGCGCCCGGAGAAGGCCCCCCAAAACCAAGAGCCACCCCCATGGCACTTTACCCAAATTAAACCTAGAGGTCAGCTCCTCCAAATTAAATTGAAGAGCTCCTCTGCCCTCAACCTAAGCACCACAATGTACCCAAACTTATACCCTGAGCGCCACCCCATGGCCATTTTTATAAAAACTCACCTCCCACGGCCATGGGAGGGGTGCTGAAATTTCCTTAGAGAGGTCTCTCCAAACTTCACACAAAGCACCCCTAAGATCCCCTCAGTGCATTCCAACCATTTTCCCTCACCCATTTGCATTGACGAAGCTCAATTTTGAGTTTGAAACCCTGCCAGAAACCAGGACAGAACCCAATACACCTCCACACTCAACCAAACTTCAATTTCATGTGTCCACACCTTCACGAGAGTGAAAGAAGCCAAAGCACCATCAAGTCCCCCTTCCACAGAGCCTCTACCATAAACCTCTATCATACCTCTAGACCAACACTTGAAATCGAGCTTGGTCAAATTTATACCTAGGCCTTACACAGAGACCAGGGACTCAATCTCTAGCCTCCTTGGACCCCAACGAACATGCCGAGCAGCTCTGATCGAAGCCTCCGTTCTCAAAGTAAAGGTATAAAACTTCTCCTTCTCCCGTGCTTATTTTGATTCTCCATTTACTTAGGCTTGATTTTATGGTACATTCATTTGACCATATAGATAGGGTTGTCTGGCTTAGGTGAAGGTGTAGGAACAAACCACACATATATTGGTTAGCTTTAGGCTGAGATCTAGAGGTTTTAGTGTGGACGGGTACGGGATCATTCTATCGAGGACGATGACGGGGAGCCGTTCGATCGAGCGTGTATCAAATGGACGGGGGAGATGGAGCCGGACAGTGCTTCGAGACATAAACAGCGGGTTGAGTCAGCAAGCTACGTGGACGGCGGCGTCCAACTAGAGTGCGCCACTCATGCCTTCGAAGCCGTCGTAGGTTGAGAGGGCACGCACTGTTTAACACGGTTTAAATAGATAAATAGGGCCTTTTCTTATTTATTTAAATACCCTTAACTTAGAAAATTCATAACTTTGTGTAGAAAAATCACAAAAGTAAAATAAAAATACCCTCTTGCTCAGTGAACAAAGGGGAACAATGTGAAATAAATTTCAAGTCCATTTGGTGCATATTTTATTTTTAATTAACTAAACACTGTTTTTAATCATTTGATTCTCCATGCATAATGACACATCACCTTGGCTTGGAATTTTGACATATTGTAGTCTCTGTCAGGGGAAATATTCTCTGATTTTTCCAAACTTAGAGGAGCTTTCTATACAGAGACCAATATTTTTTAAGTTATTTCACATTATTTCTTCAAGATAATCGTGGAAAGTAGCATATTGATTATAAAATCCTAAGAAAATTTTGTAAGGTCCACCATGACTAGAGAAACCTTTGGAAATAATTTCATAGGTCAAGTCATTTAAAATATCGTTAAATTTTATAAATACTAAATCACTAAGATAATTAATTTTGGAAAATATAAACATTTAAATGACTTGATTTTTAACCTCCACTGTGATTTATGATCCAGAGAGCTCATCATAAGAATTTCAAAATATTTTGAGTTCATTTGACACCTTAAGTTGATTTTTAAAGATAAATACCACTCTTGGCATTTAAA
>NW_018219030.1:143803-145893 GCF_001263595.1 Phalaenopsis equestris
AAAAGAACTCATGAAAATGTTCTAAATTGTTTCCTAATCACTTAGAAACAATTAGAATATTTTTCCTAATTTTCTAAATAAAGATATTGAATTTCAAAGCTTAAAAATATTTTTTTTAAAAGGCTAAAAATGAGTTTTCACTAAAATAACTCCAATAAATCAAGAAAAAATAAAAAAAAAATATAAAATTTGCTCCTCTGAGTTTTCTAACCTTAAGGAGATTTTTTCAAAAATATAAAACTTAATTTTCACAATCTAAAATATTTTATTTTTATTAAATAGCCCAGAATTTAAAATAATTCTAATAAATTACAGAGAATTCAAAAAATCATGAAATTTTGTCCCAAGGTTTTTCTGGTATGGGTCTATTTCCAGTAAAAATTTCAAAGGATTATATATTATCTTGGTCAAGTTAGAAATTTTCTTTGGAAAATCCTATTTTTGTATTAAAATAATTATATAAATTAAATTAAATTTTGAAAAATCATATTTTCTCCTCTGATGTCTCAATTGACCCATGAATGGGGTAGGATAAAAATTTCAAAGTCATTTGAATTGAATTTGACAAATTATGAAGTGTTAGAGCCTTGCAGGCAAATGTGTAATTTTGAAAATTTTGCCTTAATTAACATTTAGGCTTAATTCGAGGAGAGAAAATGGGTAACCTCTAATCTTAATCCATTTATTTGATGCTTGAAACACAATGGGTTAATTGGTAGAAAACAATTTCACTTTCCTCATTAAAAAAAAAACTAAGATTAATAAATTTCTAAATTATTAAAATTTGGAAGTTTATTAAAATTAAATGATCATCGACTTAGAGGTATGACTTTTGAAGTAAAAAATTAATCAATTTAATGCCCCTATCTTGATTTTCAAATAAAATTCAAATCATGGATCATGACCACTTAAAGCTTAACCCTTTTCGAAACTAATTAAGACACTCACCTAGGTCTTAAAAGCTTAGTGGTGACTTAGGCCAAATCAAAATTGACTAAATGAGGATTAGAGAAATAAACATAATTATATCAAACATCCTTGAAACACCACTAAGTCTAATTAAGATTAATAATTTGGCTAAGTGCTCAAATTACACTAACTTGCCCCTTTAAGCGTCTTCACCCACATAATTTTCAAATTAAATGATAAATGATAATTACCCTATTCTCAGGGATAATTGAGACATCAGAGTTCACTGAGTAAAAAGGGTATTCACAGGATGAACCATTAAGCAACATAATAAGTTTAAATGGACTCGAGGCTTTTAACTAGTTGGTGAGGGAGAGGCATGGACCTGTTTCCCCTTCTTAATTTGTTGGATACCTCAGAGAGCTATTACACTTAACATGCTTCGCTCAATGAAATCATCCTTAATTAAACTTTTAAGGACTCACCAACATATGACATAATGTTAGGAAAATTACCAAAATTTTACATTTCCTATTTCCTGCTAACTGCCTTAACATGCATTTTAAGTTTCAGGTGGTGGAACGAGAAGACTCGCTAGATACAGTTTTACAGTTTATAGTACCATTTTTCTTCTGCCTTTTCCGTACATGTTCCGTGCTTGAATTTACCTACATAAAGTTGCATGTTTACCATAACCGTAACCCAAAACCAAAACTAAAATCAACCAAGACAAAATTCACCGCCACAACATACAAAATATAAAACAACTCAAAATTTAATTACAAACATCACACAAAACCACAACTTCAACTGAATTAAGACGTCTCTATCGGATGATCGGGAATACCTCGGACGAGGTAACCTATGGTTGTTAACGGGACTTCCCACGGTTTAAATGAAATTATAGAACTCATTAAGTTGGGTTTAGTAAGTTCATTTGGAGTAAGATAGTGATGCCGGAATGAGGGAACCGTAGGATCCTAACCGGTGTCGCTCTAATCAACTTTAATATGCTCTCACAAAATTTAAAGAACTTCAGCCATAGGTCCACCTGATTTGACATTATAACTTAATATATTAGAAAACTCAAACTCGTCGCGGCAAGGAGCTTGAAGCTAGCATGGTGGGTAGCACGGTCATCTTCAACAGCGAAACTTGTCTTGTCTTCCCCAGCTAATCTT
>NW_018219030.1:145922-147255 GCF_001263595.1 Phalaenopsis equestris
TAGGACTTCGAGGTTGCTTGCTTATGCAACGTAAATCCTCACCTTATCTTTAGGCCTTTGCATAGCCCTGCTATATAATATAAGCCCTAACTCGTCTTAGGATTCCGAGGTTGTCGTTTGTCACAACCTAAATACTCACATCTTCCAGGCCATTCGTGTGATTGTTTCACACCAATATAAGCCTTAACTAAATAAAATTGACAGGATGAAACACTTAAATACTTCTCCTCAAAACTAAAGCCAAACATTAAGATAGCTTGGGAAGTCACCGGGGTTCTCCTCTAGATCCATGACATCCCCTAGTTCTTCTTCCTTTGGGTTCTACAATAAAATTTTCCAAATTTGAACAAATTCCCCTTTCACACCTCTACGTCCGATTTTGTTCAAGAGTCCTACCTTTTGAAATTCATTGAAGATAATATTTCTTGATTATTTTCGAGAGTCTTCTTAAGTGACTTCGGTCATTTAGGATGTAATTAACTATAGGGGCGTGCCCTTATAGGAAGCATGTTTAAAACAAACATATGAGCATTGCTCATATATAATTCATCTCATTGCTTTTGCTGATTCATTAGAATAGTTAAGTATGATGATAAATTATGTATCATTCATACTTCAAATGTACGACAAAACATATGCAATTTTATTTATAAAAGTTTTAGTTGTACAAAAAAAAAAAAAAATAGTGCTCCTTCATTTTAAACTATGGGGACAGCATAATTTGTTTGAAATATTGAATAAAATTACTCATATGATTATCCAAACAAAATTAACCAATAAAGATCTTTGATCGACAGCTTCTTACGACAGCTTCTTACGGGCAACTCCCCACAAACCAACCCGAAATAGCGCCGACAGCTTCTGGCGACTCCACTGGGGATCGAGCTTTTCTCTCCATACAAATCGAGAAATATTATCTTCACACATAGGTAATATGTCTATGTCCCTATTGGACAAAATTACCCTTCTTCCATTGACATACTTTACCCATTTCTGTCTTGGGAAAGTACAACTAATTCCTTGGATTTCAGGACTAGCTGTTCAACCATCTTTGAACAGAGGGGTTCAAAAGGTCATTAAGGACTTTTTAAATTTTTTATGTGGGGTCGGACCCTCAATAGGTGTGTCGGTGGACTAATTCCACCTGTGCATTTTCTGCCACTGATTGGGTCCCGCACTGGGTCCTAAAATTTTTCACATCTCCCTTCCAGATTTGAGTCGCTATTTCGTAAATTAAACCAAATCATGTTGTGTTGCGCGCACTTTGAAATATTAATTAAAATTTACACCTTTTTGAACAAAGATGTTAAAGAACAAAGATGTTAAAATTACC
>NW_018219030.1:147489-150933 GCF_001263595.1 Phalaenopsis equestris
GTACTCGAGGTTATCCTCGGGAGGTTATCCTCGGGAAAGCCCCATTCGTGGTAATGAAGATCGCTGCTCTGGAAGTTCAAGAACAGTCTGCAGAATTCAGTTTGAACTGGCTTCAGGACTTCCCTGCCTGCAAGAAGGCTAAAGCTACTGTCATCAAGCCTGTTATCCCTGCTACTGCTAAGGGAAAAGAAGTGATGAAGTGGAAGTGATGATTGTCGAAGATTCGACTGAAGGATTAACTGTTCCACCATCTGTGTTTGAAATCAGATCAAGCTTAAGGATAGTACCACTGACCCGAACTCAAAGAAGGAACCACAATAGAAGAGTTCGGAGGGCGAAGAGTTCGGAGGGCCATCGGGGGGCCATTAAAGCCCATTCTCCCAAGGAGACACCCATTGAGGAGGAACCTAATCAAGTTGAAGAGGTACTACCAGAGATTTATCCACTCCTACGAGGGAGTATATTCCATCCTCTGACAGATACTGATGGATATGAGAGTATCCAAAAGATTGTTGCCGCATTACCATCACTCCGTGGACACAGTGAGGAGGGAAAGACCTGAGTTAGTGCAGTCTTCAGAAGGCTTCCCACTAAAGAAGGATGTTCTGTTAGTGAATTACTTAAACGAGTGGGACATGCAATTTTCCCTCATATGAAGAATGAAATTTTGAAGGATATTAAGTCCGCTAGAAAATCTCAAAAGTTAACTATAAAGTCACCTACCCGTATTCCCGTCTGGTTCCGTTTGGGAAACCGAGTTGATACTGCTATAGCTGTCACCGACCATACCACCACCAGGATCGTAGGTCGCCGACCGATTAAGTCAAGATTGGGTCCGAGAAGTTTACCAGTCATTCCTGCAATCACAGAAAGAAAGACAAGAAGATTAACTGACGCTGTAGCCAGTCTACACCACGGGGAGCATACCTTCCCTCGACATACCAGTGTCTCTACTAGGACGTCCCGTCCTCAGGCATCATCGTCGAACAAGAAGAGGGTATGGGTACCCAAGGTCGCTGCATCGATACCGTTCAGTGAGCCTGCAGGGCAGGAAGTAAAACCAGTGCCTGAAATATTTAACATCGTTGTGATAATAGCCAACGAGATGGAGGAACAAGTTGAGGATTTCCATCAGGGTCCTCCAGATATTAAAGAAATCAAGGAATCGATAATTAAGGAAAAAGTTGAGAAACTCAGAATCGAGATTTTTGAGTTAGCTCAAGAGCATGGAGTTTCCGTCAATAGTGACAATGAGGATTTTGATTACAATGATTACTTGGAGGAAGATTTCATGGATGTCCATGTGATCAAAACCAGAGCTACCACATCTGCGCGCGAGGCTCAACCTCACACTAAAGAGAACGTCGTAGATTAGTTGCGTAGGGTTATCCTCTTAAGGGATGAGCATGTTGTTCTACTGGAGAAAAGAATAGAAGAGATGACTGCAGCTATGACGACCATGGCCACCATTCAGGGGTAATCACAAGCCCCAAGATTGGCTTCTCTAGAAATTAATCAGCCACAAATCATACACATCGCAGATGAAAGGAGGGAGGCTACTTTTACAGACAAAGAAGAACAACCGAAGAAGGATTCTCCATCAGGTGTCATGCCAGAAAAAGAGTTCAAGCAAATGGTTGAACAAGTACGGGAGGGCTTAGCCCAGTCCAAGGGCGGTGCATCAATTTTAAAGGGTAGACCTTACCAGAGGAGTTCAATGCCGTCCCTTTCCCCAAGGGTTTTGTGACCCCGAACTTCAAGATATTCGATGGGACTGAAAATCCCACACAGCACATAACACATTTTTGAGCCAATTGTGGAAACACAAGGAATAGCGAAGCTCTACTCTGCCAGCAGTTCATTAGCAGCTTGTCAGGGATTGCTTTCGACTGGTACTGTGACTTGCCCAACGGGTCAGTTAAAACATTTTCTGAGTTGGAACAGCTATTTGTGAAAAGATTTGCTGGGATGCAGCATCATGTGTCTATTAGAGAGCTCATGATGGAGAAGCAGAAGCCTAGTGAAACCTTGATAGACTATATTTTGAGGTGGAGAAACCTTAGCATAAAATGTGAACCTCAGCTACAGGAACATCACGTGATTGAGATTCTACTCAAAAGCATTCGTGGGCAAGTAGCTTTCATGCTTAAGGGACTCACCATCAAATCCTTCGAGAAGCTACTCAGTAAAGCCAACAGTCTTCAAGAAGAAATGAAGCACATGGAGCCGCACGAAAAGGCTAAGGTGACCAGAGTGTTCGAAAAGAAATCAGGGGTAGTCACAACTCTCGACAAAGGAAAGCAGCCGATAAAGATATATGCAGAAGATCATCGTCAGTCTTTGTCACAGTACTCTCAAAAACAGAGCAGCCAATCCAACCAACTGCCATCTCAGAAGGGATCACCTCGAACAACGGGTAAAAGAATATCCCTGTTAGAGCGACAAAAAGTTGTTTATTCCTTCAAAGATGAAGCTGTACCTAAAATATTCAAAAGCTTGATGAAGAAACCAGAATTCAAACTACCTGATCCAAAGACACACTATAGATAAGTGTTTCGTCTTTAAAGACTGGCTCGAGAAGAACCTCAAGGAAGAGAATATAACAATCCCGAAGGAGTATTTGAGAGAACCTGAAAAAGGTTCCATAAACATGATTTTAGCTGAGTCAATCTCCCCGATTGATCCATATGTCGGAGCAGATGGATGGAGTACAGCTTGGGATGAACTCAAGAGGGTCCTTAATCAAATACAAGATTCATCGAAACAAGCTTCTACAAATACTGAAGAAGGATGGAATTAGGTATGGAGCAGATCATCCAAGAAGATACTAAACAAGCTACAATCTGCATCAAAACAAGCCTCCATTCAAAGTCTACAGCATACCGAGCTCGAGATGAAGATTTTACGAGGAGATCCGTCATTGTCAAGGACAATGAACAAGAAAAAAGAAAAGCATCACTGCCATGATTGATAGCACGGGGGGTAGGATAGGGGCTGCCTCTACAAGATTGGTTGTCTCAGATTTGGGGAAGAAAATCCTCGAGCCCTTGACTTTGTATGATTATCTTTTTGTCCCTTCAGGGTCTTATGAATATAATGGTTGTGATTTCAACTACGTTTGATTATTTCTGGTAATAACATGACTGATTATGACCAAGCTAGTTGCGATCTCGATCCCCAAAATGATCCTCAAACTTGAGTCTGATGAACTCTGATGAACTCGTTGTCAAGGCCAGAGAAGATATCAATGATATCGCTTATGACAGCAGCAACAACAAAGGACCAAATCTCAAACGTCATGGTGCACCGTTTGCCATCAACTTAGATCTCTCCGATGAAGAGGAAAAGGCACCTGAAGATTCAATAATGATATCTCAAGAAGAAGAGATCACAGAAGTTAACTTGAGGAGTGGGAAAGTGTTACCACTGGGAAAGTGTTACCAC
>NW_018219030.1:150946-153324 GCF_001263595.1 Phalaenopsis equestris
AACAGCTCCAACAAATAAAGAAAAACAAATACTGACTCAAGGAGAGGTACCCCCACCTCCGTCAGTGGAAGAACCACATAATCAAGAAAAAATCAGAGGAGCATATAAAGTAGACTACAACGTGCTAGCTCATCTTAGGAAGTTGCCCGCCCGACTAAGCATCTACGACACTCTGCTCCTGTCAAAGGAGATGAGAGAATCTCCGGTTACAGCTTTGCTAGATCCATAAATTTGCTTACCTCAGTTGGCTAGCACATCCTCAGATGAAGTTTGCTCGTTGGGAGAACAGTCAGGGGTAACCTTCACAGATGAAGACCTGCTGCTCGGTACCGCCGACCACAACCGTCCGCTCTACATCTCCGTCAACATTGGCAAATTTGTGTTATCCAGTGTTTTAGTAGATCCTGGAGCATCTCTTAACTTGATGAGTCTACGAACATTAACATATTTGGACTTAGACGTTCAAGAGCTCATCCCCGATAAGATGATGTTAAGAGGATTCAATCAAAAGGAAGAAAGAGCCCTTGGATCAATTTCATTACTTATGAAGGTCGGAGAATCGTAACAACCGTTACATTTCATATCATCGACGCAGAGACCTCTTTTAACGCTCTATTGGGTCGAACATGGATTCATGAGCATAATATGGTTCCATCATCCCTACACCAGTGCATTAAATACCGCAAAGATGGTCAAGAAAATTGCATCAAGGGAGATCTACAACCATTTTCAGTGCATGAAGTTGGTATCCATGAAGATGCTGCCTACTACGCGCCTCTAAAGAAGACTGTCTTCTCTCGCAAAATTTTGACAAACAGAGATAAAGATTCCGGAGAATCACAAAAAGGAGGCCATACAACTCTGCTTCAACAACCTTCTACCACTCCCATACGACGAGTTGGTGGACGAGTTGGTGGAGGCGAGTTGGTGGAGGTTCTTTAGGTCACGCACCTAAGGTCGAGGCCAGGGACGCGAACGAGGAAAGATCAATTTAATTGTTGAACGGACTAGGCCAACTAATGAAGACAGTTCCGAAGATGCGAAGATGAAATAATGATGAGAAATAATGATGACAAAGTAGAAGTGACCTCAGTATGAGATATCCCTCGAAGATACAGAAAGGAATGAATATGAAACAATGTATGATCAGATAAACCACTATGTGGATACTATGACCCTCACTCCAATTTTCCCTCAAAAAGTCGGGAGTTTAGAGGTCAAGGAAGTCCGTAGTGTTGGTTCAAAGCCGATCAAATTTTACCGTGCTTCTACCTCTACTGAGCTTGAAAAACATGTAAATTTGGATGTTGATTCTAATGAATTAATGGAATTTCCTTAGGGTTACTTCTCACGTTGTGTTCACAAGTTAATTGAATAGGGACATTTATCAAAACAAATGCCAAAAGATAATTTTCAACTTTATGAAAAATTGTGGAATATTAAAATTCGAGCTCCCAATTCAAAAGAAGGTCTTTGATTTGGTACAGTGCGACCAGTCGATGATTCTGAATTTTGCATGGTTGTTACTAAGGAGTCAGAAGAGGATTGCCTCGATGTGGAGGATGACTCTGCTGATCAACCAATAGAAGATAGAAGAATGCTCCGCCAGAATTTGAGGAAGAGATTAAATCCACTGTCGGTGAATTGAAAGAGATTAACCTCAGGACTGAAGAACGACCCCGACCTACGTTTATAAGTTCTCTACTTGATGACGAAGAATCTGTAGAATTGGTCAAACTATTAACAGAATTTAAAGATTGCTTCGCACGGAGCTACGATGAAATGCCAGTGCTGTCAGCAGAGGTTGCAGTCCATAAACTTGGGGTGGACAAGAATGTAACCCCAGTAAAACAAGCTCCAAGGAGAATGCGCCTCGAGATAGAAAAACAAGTCATCGTCGAGGTAATGAAGTTGATAGACGCCAACTTTGTTAAAGAGGAGCAGTACCCCACGTGGTTAGCCAATATTGTACCGGTTAAAAAAAATGAACAAATTCGCGTTTGTGTCGACTTCAGAGATTTGAACAAGGCATGCCCAAAAAACGAGTTTCCACTACCTATACTAGAAATGATGGTGGACATCGCTTCGACACATGAAATTTTCTCCTTCATAGACAGATCGTCGGGGTATAACCAAATTAAGATGGCTCCCGAGGATGCAGCGCTCACAGCTTTCAGAACACCGATTGGAATTTTCTGCTACACAGTGATGCCGTTCGGCCAAAAGAACGCCAGAGCAACATATCAGCGTGCAATGACAAAGATTTTTGACGACCTCATTCACAATCAAGTAGAATGCTACGTGGATGATCTGGTCATCAAAAGTAAATGAAAAATAGACCATTTGTACGATTTGAGGATCGTGTTTGAACAGTTACG
>NW_018219030.1:153733-154773 GCF_001263595.1 Phalaenopsis equestris
GTTAAACAATATTTAATGACACCTCCTGTTTTGGCAGCCCCTATCCCAGGGTAACCATTGATACTTTATACCGCGGCTTTAGATGACTCTCTTGGAGCACTCTTAGCTAAAATCAATGAGGAGGGAAAAGAAAATGCGCTCTACTACTTGAGTCGTAGTGTAATACCGACGGAGATAAGGTATCCACCTTTTGAGAAGCATTGTCTGGCACTAATTTTCGCCGCTAAAAAGCTTAGACATTGCATGCTTTCTCATAGGATCACCCTAATTTCGAAAGTTAATCCATTGCAATATTTGATGACCCGAGCAACACTCTCCGGACGTTTAGCGAGATGGACAATGATCTTATTGCAATTTGATATAAATGTTATACCCCTCCGTGCTATAAAGGGACAGATTTTAGCAGACTTTATCGCTGTACACCCACTGCCAGCTGGGTCCTCTCTCAACGACGAGTTACCAGACGAGCAGATACTACAGATGGAATTTTTGAGTGCGCAGCGCTGGGAAATGTACTTCGATGGCGCTTCGTCAGCAAGGAAAGACAAGGGATCAGACACAGTTATAACAGTCAAGGCAGGGATCGGTTTGATCTTTATTACGCCAGATAAGAGTATGTTGAGGTTCTCATACCACCTGACAGAGTCGTGCACCAACAGTGAAGCAGAATATGAAGCTTTAATCACCGGATTGAAATTGGCAATTTCAATGGATATAACAAACGTTGTCATTTATGGTGACTCTCAACTTGTCATCCAGCAAGTTGCCGAACAAAAAAAAATTCTAAAACCAAGGTTAACAGAATACCATCAGTACACGATGAAGCTCCTGGAGCAGGTTCCTGAGGTGACTTTCTATCGGATTCCTCGGGGAGATAATGCTCATGTCGACGCTCTAGCAAAACTCGCTAAGGAAATGGCGTGTCCTCTGGAGGATTCCATCGAAGTCACGGTGCAAAGAAGACGATTCTTGTCTCGAAACGACTTCGAAACTCTACACAGCTTGGAAAAGAAGAAACAATAAATACAGTTGCAGACATC
>NW_018219030.1:155310-156758 GCF_001263595.1 Phalaenopsis equestris
CAAATGGGCAGAGGTAGTACCGTTACGTGAGGTTACGACACAACACGTCCTTCAATTTTTCAAAAGCCAAATCATCTACCAGTTTGGAGTACCGTAAAGAATAATCTCTGAAAATGGGACAGCTTTTAAGAGTACAATGATCAACAATTTTGTCAGAAGACATGGGATAGATTGGAGATACTCTATAATTTACTATCCCAGAGAAAATGGTCTGGCTGAAGCTTTCAACAAGACACTGGTACAGATTTTGAAGAAAACACTGGATGAAAATAAACGGGATTGGCATAACAAGCTGTTAGAAGCCCTGTGGGCCTACTGGATGACTTTCAGGACTCCTACTGAGTGTACACCTACTTATATGCTCGTGTACGGGACCGAGGTCGTGCTACCGCTAGAAATCCAAACACCATCTCTCAGAGTCGCCGTTGCCAACCAACTCACAACGGAAGAAAGTGCAAAACTCAGACTTGAAGAAGACTTGAAGGAAGAACTTGAGAGTATCGAGGGAAAATGATTGGAAGTACAGCAACATTTGGAGCTCTACTAGGCAAAGATAATACAAGCCCATGACAACTTGGTCCGCCCAAGGAAAATCAAAATTGGTGACCTCGTACTCGTGCTCAAAAAACCTATTCTTGCTCGCCGGAAAGTAGGTGGGAAAGTAGGTGGAAAATGGAAAATTCGAACCAACTTGGGAGGGACCATTTGTCGTTGAGAACGTTTATACAGTAGGAGCCTACTAGTTAGTGGACTTCCGGGGCAAAAGACCCATGTTACCAACAAATATACGATACCTGAAAACCTATTACGCAACCTGACCTGATGCCGCCTCGCCTACCTCCGCTTGCCTCTGCTTGCTTTGAAACTTTGAAACTTTGATTGTTTTAGGGTTGTCTATGTGGCCAAATGTCTATGACCGGGTCCACGGAACAACAAATCTTCAACAGTAAATGAAACAAAAATAAAACATAATCATAAATGAATAAATAACAAAACAAATTCCTTTTTGAAATCAACCCATTAAAATTAAAACTTTAAAAATGCTTTTTTTTAAAAAAAAAAATCAATTGTGATGAAAACGACAAGAAAATAAAACAAACCTGTTGAGTGGATACTTCCATTTTCGGAATTTCCTACTCCTTGTGCGCGCAGCACAACCATCATTATCTACACTAACTCCCTGAACATCTTCGCAGAATTTCACATCCTGCACATAACTCCACAAAGCTCTACAAATCTTCTTCAAAATAAATCTTCTCATATGACACACTACTGCAAATTCAACATCACAAGCTCTTTGTAAGTTCCAAATCACATCTTCAAATCAGTACCTAAATCCTGGTTCTCACATTTCGAGGTTGATACCTAAATCTCGACTCTCTCCCAGAATTTATACTTACATTTCAATTCTCTCATATCTTTGAATTGATACTTACATTTCAATTCTC
>NW_018219030.1:156805-157767 GCF_001263595.1 Phalaenopsis equestris
ATTTTTCAATTTTCATATCTTTGAATTGATACTTACATTTCAATTCTCATATCTTTGATTTAATACTTACATTTCAACTCTCATATCATTGAATTGATACTTAATTTTCAATTTTCATATCTTTGAATTGATACTTACATTTCAATTCTCACATCTTTGAATTGATACCTACATTTCAATTCTCATTATCGAATCAGTCCTACATTTCTGATTCTTTACATTTGAGGTCGGTCCTTACATTCTGACACTTTCTTTTGAGAATTGACCTACATTTCAATTCTCATTGTCGAATCAGTCCTACATTTTTGATTATTTACGTTTGAGGTCGGGCCTTACATAATGACACTTTCTTTTGAGAATTGACCTACATTTCAATTCTCATTGTCGAATAAGTCCTACATTTCTGATTCTTTACGTTTGAGGTTGGTCCTTACATTCCGACATTTACTTTTGAGAATTGACCTACATTTCAATTCTTATTTTTGAATCAGTCCTACATTTCTGATTCATTACATTCGAGGTCGGTCCTTACACTCCGACTCTCTCTCACTCTCTCTTTCGGGATTGATACCCAAATTTCAATTCCCACCTTTGTTTCAGGACTTACATACTGATTCCCATCCTTTATAAATACCTGAAATTTCATAACTCAAAATTCACTCTCCGATCCCCAGCGAGAGTCTCTACTCCTTGATTTCAACCAAACGATCTCCTGCTAATTCCCCGGCAGAAAAAAATCACACACACAACTCTCACATACTTCTGGGTCTGTTGACTTAGGAGTTTGTATTAGTTTTTGTTGATCTTGTCGGTCAATGCCAATATGCGCGGTGTGCTTGCCCAACACACCACGCCTATTGGGGGGTCCATTTGTTGACCTCATTTTTGGTTGAGGTTTAGTTTTTACCCTTTAGTAGCCTAGGTTCTAGCCATAGGACTTTTCCTTTTGACTGCTCCTAGAA
>NW_018219030.1:157920-158758 GCF_001263595.1 Phalaenopsis equestris
TGACCTTGGGTGTTGGTCTGGAACTCACTACACTTATCTGCACCCACAATCACTCACAACCCTGAACTCAAATTTTTAGCCTAGATCCCTTGATCTTTTGGGATACTCATGTAGATGGTCCCCTAAACCTACTAGCCCTAGGGTTATGGTTTGGCTAAGACCACTATGTAGAGGACTCAAAATGGGATTCTCATTGGTCCATCGCTTATTGCTGATACTTGGTACGTCAAATCTACCAAAATACCCATCTTAGCCTTTTACCCCTAAAACACCCCCAAATTACCAAAATACCCCTCTTAGACCCAAAATTCCAAAAATTCAAAAAATTCCTAGAAAATCCCAATAAATCCTAAAAATTCCCAATTACATTTCTCTCAACTACCACATGACCATGTTTGGCCAATTTGACAATCTTTAACCAAAACCCCCAAATTGCCCTTTAAAGACCCAAATTTCCCCAAATCGAACTGAAATGTCCATCAATTGAACCTCAATTGACCCCAATTTCAATCCTAAACTCTAATTAACTTTTTATATGACCAAAATAAACCAAATTTAAGCTTAATTGGTCCTTGATTTGAGCCCAATTTTGATTTGGGTCAAAACCCCAATTTGGACGATATGACTTAATCTCACCAAATTAAACCCATGGCCTAGTCAATTGGCCCAAATTGATGTTGAAAAATCTTTATAACATTCTTATACATGAAAATAGACCATCAATTGACCTTTTTGAAGCCTCAAATCCATTTGATTTTGGCCTAAATCCAAAATTCCCAAATTTAGCCCCAAATTGGCTAAGTCCCCGAATTTCACCCAATTGATTGCCTTAACCTCC
>NW_018219030.1:158768-159616 GCF_001263595.1 Phalaenopsis equestris
CATTTACAAAAATCAATTTGGACTTAGCCCAAGGCTAACCCAAGCTAGACCCAAGCCTAGCCCGACATGACCAAATTGATTAAAGTTCAAAATTCCTTAAAATTGACCCGCCAATTGGACTCAAAACCACTTCCATCCTTCACCAAAGTTGTTTCATATGATCATCTACAAAATTTTGATCAATAAATTGGGCCAATTGACCTGGCTAGCTAACCCAAACCCAAGTTTTGGTCATTTGCACCCACCTGGACCCATGCACTAAATGTGACATAACCACCCTAAGGCCACCAATTCACCCCCCCCCCAGCTATTAGTTAGACTTAGTGACCATTACAAAAACAATGAAATCACCTAAATGAAGCCATGGACCAAAGGTCCCCCAAATTAAGGGATCTTATTTCCAAAAATGCACATGCTTAAGATATCTTTGCCAAATCCAAGCCCATTTGCATTAAATTGCTGTGATGGATTCCTCTGGGTTCCCTGAGCTCCTAGCTAGCCACCTCCCCCTACCATGGCCGGCTTTCCTAGTCACTGGAGAAGCTCAAAAACAAGATTTACTCCAATGGAACTTCACCCAAATCAAACCTATAGGCCAGCTCATCCAAATTAAATTGAAGAACTCCTCTGCTCTCCACCTAAGCAGCACAATGCACCCAAACTTATGCCCTGAGAGCCACCCCATGGCCATTTTCATAAAAACTCACCTCCCACGACCATGGGAGGTGTGCTAAAAATTCCTTAGAGAGGTCCCTCCAAACTTCACACAGAGCTTCCCTAAGATCCCCTCAGTGCATTCCAACCATTTTCCCTCACCCATTCCCATTGTCGGAGCTCAATTTTGAGCT
>NW_018219030.1:159739-161213 GCF_001263595.1 Phalaenopsis equestris
GGAAAGAAGCAAAAGCCCCATCAAATCCCCCTTCCACAAAACCTCTACCAAAGCTCTAAACCAACAACTGAAATCGAGCATGGTCGAACTCATACCTAGGCCTTACACCAAGACCAGAGGCTCAATCTCTAGCCTCCTTGAACCCCAACGAACGTCTCGAGCACCTCTGATTGAAGCCTCCATTCTCAGAGCAAAGGTATAAAACATCTCCTACTCCCGAGCTTATTTTGATTCTCCATTTACTTAGGCTTGATTTTATGATACATTAACCATATGGATGTGTTCGTCTCACTTAGAGGAGTCCATAAGATCAAACCCGAAGTGATTTGGTTGAGTCTAGGCTGAGATCTTGAGGTTTTAGTGTGGACGGGTACGGGATCATTCTATCAGGGACGATGACGGGGAGCCTTTCAATCGAGCGTGTATCGAATGAATGGGGGAGATCAAGCCAGACAACACTTCGGGACATAAACAGCGGACCGAGTCAGCAAGCTATGTGGACGGCGGCGTCCAACCAGAGCGCGCCACGCATGGCTTTGGAACTGTGGTAGGTTGAGGCGGCACGCGCAGTTTAAATAAATAAATATGGCCTTTTCTTATTTATTTAAATACCCTTAACTTAGAAAATTCATTACTTTGTGTAGAAAGATCACAAAAATAAAATAAAAATACCCTCTTGCTCAATGAACAAAGGGGAACAATGTGAGAGAAATTTCAAGTTCATCTGGTAAATATTTTATTTTTAATTAATTAAACACTGTTTTTAATCATTTGATTCTCCATGCATAATGACACATCACCTTGGCTTTGAATTTTGACATGTTGTAGTCTCTGTCAGGGGAAATATTCTCTGATTTTTCCAAAGTCAGAGGAGCTTCCCATACAGAGACCCATATTTTTCAAGTTATTTCACATTATTTCTTTAAGATAATCATGGAAATTTGCATACTGATTATAAAATCCTAAGAAAATTTTGAAAGGTCCACCATGACTAGAGAAACCTTTGGAAATAATTTTATTGGTCAAGTCATTTAAAATATCTGGTCAAGTCATTTAAAAAGTCATTTAAAATATCCTTAAATTTTATAAATACTAGATCACTAAGATAATTAATTTTGGAAAATATAAATAATTAAATGACTTGATTTTTAACCTCCACTGTGATTTATGATCCAGGGAGCTCATCATAAAAATTTCAAAATATTTTGAGTTCATTTGGTAAGTTAAGTTGATTTTTAAAGATAAATACCACTCTTGGCATTTAAATAATTTTTAAAAAATCAAAATATAACTCAAAAAATTATGAAACTTAGTTTTTTGAGCTCTCTGTGATTAAGGGTACTTTCTAAAAATAAAATAATATTTATAATAAAAACTTATAGTTAGGAATTTTCTTTGGAAAATCCTATTTTTGCAATAAAATAATTATATAAATTAAATTAAATTTTGAAAAATCACATTTTCTCCTCTGATG
>NW_018219030.1:161278-162122 GCF_001263595.1 Phalaenopsis equestris
CAAAGTCATTTGAATTGAATTTAACAAATTATGAAGTGTTAGAGCCTTACGAGCAAATGTGTAATTTTGGAAATTTTGCCTTAATTAACATTTAGGCTTAATTCAAGGAGGGAAAATGGGTAACCTCTAATCTTAATCCATTTATTTGATGCTTGAAACACAAGGGGTTAATTGGTAGAAACCAATTTCACTTTCCTCATTAAAAAAAAATTAAGATTAATAAATTTCTAAATTATTAAAATTTGAAAGTTTATTAAAATTAAATGATCCTGGACTTAGGGGTAGGACTTTTGAAGTAAAAAATTAGTCAATTTAATGCCCCTATCTTGATTTTCAAATAAAATTCAAATCATGGATCATGACCACTTAAAGCTCAACCCTTTTCGAAACTAATTAGGACACTCACCTAGGTCTTAAGGGCTTAGTGGTGACTTAGGCTAAATCAAAATTGACTAAAAGAGGATTAGGGAAAAAAAATAATTATATCAAACATCCTTGAAACACCACTAAGTCTAATTAGGATTAAGAATTTTGCTAAGTGCTCAAATTACACTAACTTTCCCCTTTAAGGGTCTTCACCTACATAATTTTTAAATTAAATGATAAATGATAATTACCCTATTCTCAGGGATAATTGAGACATCAGAGTTCACTGAGTAATAAGGGTATTCACTCAATGAACCATTAAGCAACATAATAAGTTTAAATGGACTCGAGGCTTTTAACTAGTTGGTGAGGGAGAGGCATGAACCTGTTTCCCCCTCTTAACTTGTTGAATACCTCAGAGACCTATTACACTTAATATGCTTCGCTCAATGAAATCATCCTTAATTAAACTTTTAAG
>NW_018219030.1:162450-162988 GCF_001263595.1 Phalaenopsis equestris
AGAACGAGGGAACCGTAGGATCCTAACCGGTGTCGCTCTAATCAACTTTAATATGCCCTCATAAAATTTAAATAACTTCAACCTTAGGTTCACCTAATTTGACATTATAACTTGACACGCTAGAAATCTCAAACTCGTCGCGGCAAGGAGCTTGGAGCTAGCATGGTGGGCAGTCCAGCCATCTTCAACAGCGAAACCTATCTTCCCGAGCTAAACCAATCTTCCTTCCTTAGACTTGAACAACAAAGACATAGGACTTCAAGGTTGCTTTCTTATGCAACGTAAATCCTTACCTTATCTAGGCCTTTGCATAGCCCTGCTATACAATATAAGCCCTAGCTCGTCTTAGGATTTCGAGGTTGTCGTTTATCACGACCTAAATCGTCACATCTTCCAGGCTATTCGTGTGATTGTTTCACACAAATATAAGCACTAACTAAATAAAATTGACAGAATGAAACACATAAATACTTCTCCTCAAAACTGAAGCCAAACATTAGGATAGCTTGAGAAGTCACCAGGGTTCTCCTCTGGATCC
>NW_018219030.1:163267-230451 GCF_001263595.1 Phalaenopsis equestris
TTTATATTAAATAGGGGAACTTGTCGGCAAATATAAAGATTTCACAGACCAAACGGACGTCATACTTTCCTTAGTTTATTTGATCGAGCCTCATCCTCAAGTCTTGTGTTTATCCTTTAGGATAGATACAAGATTTGAGGTACAATGCTCTTTCATTTTAAACTATGAAAAATATGGGGTCAGTTTGATTTCATACTTGGATGTTCTTCCGAAGCGGGCGACGGGATTCCAATTCCGATGACCGACAGCTTCTTACGGGCAACTCCCCACAAACCAACCCGAAATAGCGCTGACATTAGGTCTTAATCAAAAAGTCCTATATTACTTGATAACGATATGTATACTTGGTGATATCCCAATATATATACATATAAATTAAAAAGTTAAATTCTTATTTTCTCCAGGATCAAGTTTTTGGTTTTATTTTAAAGTAAAGAAACATAAGTGAAAAAATATCATCAGACATTGTGATACTGTTGCATATAAACAATCGGGATCAATTGTAAAGATAGAAAGTGCTTAAAGGGAACCTCAAGGGATTTGCTTGAGGAGGAGTGTGAGATAAGTTGTGTTCATTCCTTTGTTTATTTTGTAAACTTGTTTTTATATATAAAGTCTATATTTTATCGTATCCTCCTCATGAATTCTGAGTAGTCTTCTTTGTCCTTCTCCCTAAAATGAGATGTGATTTTGTGAAGAATTAATATTGTTGTGCAAGGTTTTAAATGACAATAAATTGTGATGATTCAAACTCTGATTTTCATTTATATTTTGATCTTACCAATTGAAACTTTAAAATTTATTGAGAAACATAAGATTTGATAGGGCTATGCTTTCTATAACGAGGTGAGAGTCACAATCAATTTCATTGGTGAGAATGTATTTCATTGGGTTGAGTGTAAGTAAATAAGGAAAAAAATTTTCATTGGCGTAGGATTGGAGATTTTAGTGTGACAGACTAAAATCCCCAATTTAGTTGAGTTGCTTAAAAACTAAAGTGAGATTGTTAGCCCTTAGGGGAAGGGGAAGTGGGAGCCAATATCCTCTTAGCATAACCACAGATCTAGGGACCAAACTCAGGATTAGCCAATGTTCTTTATGCACTCAACATATGATAAAGAATAGGATTGCTCTTATTTGTCACAATGTAATTTTATTTAATTTTAAATTATCTTAATTACTTCACTAATCATAAACTCATTGTAAAGGGAAATGAAACTTTCTTAAATTTGAACTCTTTGTTACAAAATTTTTTTTAGTCTTAGTAAGTTTAACTTTGAAGTTTAGAATTTAGCTTAGTTAACTTAGTTCTTTTAGCTACATTTCATTTCACCACATACATTAAATTTACTTTAGTTTACTTTAGATTTTTTTTTCATAGTTAATTTTTTATAGTTTGAATAATGTGTTTTACATTTTAACCATACAAAATTTCGCCTCCCTGTGCGATCGATACTTAGGACTCAATGATAGCCCTTTATTATATGAGTGATATGTATACATGGGTAATTACTAGAATTGGCAACTTAAAGATTTTATAAAATAAAACTATTTCTACTGAAGTGGTTTTTATTGTGATTGATCTGCAAATTTACTACTTATGTTATCGTGTGTGTGTGTTGTAGCATTGAAAGATATTTACAACACATACATAAAATTTACCATCAAGTTTTTGGCGTCGTTACCGGGGAGATATCAGTAAATTATTTTATAATTTAGAAGACTTTATTTAAACTAAAAAATTTATATTAAGAAAAATAGTAGTTTAATAAATAATTTTATATGTTTTAGTGTGTTTTCTTATTACTTATAGTTTAAGTTTTGAAGGTTTAGTACCTTGCGATTCGTAGTTAGAAAGAGCAATTAAAAAAATTCAAAAAAAAAATAATTGGAAAATTTGAAAAAAATGGCTACAAACTTGAATAATCCATAAATTGAAAATGATCATCATTAGAGACCTTTAAGAGATTATGTTAATCCTAAAACTTATGAAATTCGTTTGAGTATACAAAACTCTACTATAACTCCTAATTCATTTGAGCTTAAACCAACTATTATCCAAATGGTACATAATAACCAGTTTGGGGGAACACCAACTAAAGATCCTAACTTAAATCTTGCTACTTTTCTAGAACTGTGTGTCACATTTAAATATGATGGTGAGTCGAATGATGTCGTCAGAATTAGACTTTTTCTTTTTTCATTAAGGTATAAAGCTAAGATGTGGTTAAGCTCTTTAACATCTGGATCTATAATAACTTGGGGAGAATTATCACAAAAATTTTTATCTAAATATTTCCCATCATAAAAAAACTGCTAAGCTTAGAAATGATATTACATCTTTTTGTCAGTTTGAGAGAGAATCAATTTATGAGACTTGTGATTGATTTAAAAATTTCTTCAAGAAGTGTCCACACCATGTGTTTCCAAATTGGTCAATAATTCAAACATTTTATAATGGATTGGTTGGATCTCTTAGATCTATAATTCACGCTGCTGCTGATGGATCATTAATATCAAAAGCATTCGATGAAGCATATTCTTTAATTGAAGAGATCACTAGTAATAATTTTCAATGGCCCTCTAAAAGAGTAACTCCAAAAATAGATCTAATATTCATGATTCTGATGCAATATCTATTTTGACTTTTCAAATTGTTGTAATATCAAAGAAGATAGATCAATATGAGATGAATTATTCTCAGACAACTCCTATGCTTGAGGAAACTTCATTCGGACAAATGATAACCTCACAATCATCATTTGAAACTTTAAATGCAATAAATAATCGAACTAATACTCCTTATGCAAATTATTTTAATCTTGGTTGGAAAAATCACCTTAATTTATGTTGGAATAATAATAATTCTAATGTTGTAAATCCGAAATAAGGGAAGAATTCTGTGAACCTATTAGGAAATTCCAACAACCACAAAAATTCTAATCATAAACCTTATTATCCTCCAGGTTTTAATAATAATTCACAAAGTCAGAAGAAGAAATTATCGATGGAAGAATTAATATTGTAAATGGGAGCATAATTATAAAGTCAAGGATTCACAATTAGAAACATGGAAAATCAGTTGGTATGTATTACTACTGCACTTAGCAATAGACATCCACGAACTTTATCTAGTAATGTTGAAGTTAATCCTAAAGAGTAGAATAAATAACAATTTAATGCTTTTCAATTGAGAAGTGGAAAAGAATTAGAAACAAAACTTCAAAAAGATATTGAAGTTGAGAAAGAAGTGGTGGAAATTGAAAAATTCAGCGAAGATTTTCATCTTAATTCAGATTATCCTATTAAACCAATGAAAATTACTATATAAAGACTACCACCTCCATTTTCTCAAAGATTAAAATAGTATAACAGAGATAACCAATTTATAAAATTTTTAGAAATATTGAGAAAATTAACTATAAACACTCTATTTGTTAATGCCCTGGAACAAATGCCAAGCTATGTGAAGTTTATGAAGGATATACTTAATAAAAAAAGAAGTTTACATATAATGAGACTGTTACACTTAGTGCGAAGTATAGTGCCATAATTCAGAAAAACCTTCCTGAAAAACTTAAAGATCCTAGTAGTTTTACTATTTTTTGTGTTATTAGTGAAAGATTTTGGGGAAAAGCTTTATGTGATTTGAGAGCTAGTATTCATCTTATGCCTCTATTGATTTTCAAAAGGTTGGGTTTAGGAGAAATTTCACATATTATGGTAACTCTTCATTTAGTTGATCGTTCAATTACCTATCTTAAAGGAGTTATAGAAGATGTTTTATTGTGTTAGATATAGAGGAAGATAAAGAAATTCATATCATTTTAAAGAGGTCATTTCTTGCCACTGGAAGAGCTTTGATAGATGTGTAGGAAGGAGAGTTAATAATGAGAGTCAGTGATCAGGAAGTTACATTTAATATCTCAAAATCAATGAGATACCCAGTAAAAGAAAGAGATGATGAATGCTTAAGAATGGATATTAATGATTATTTAAGCAATGAATATTTCACATTTACATTAGAAAAGAAAACTGAATAAGAACATTTAGAGTATGAAAATGAGGACATAATTCAAGATAAATCTATAGAAGTGAGTAATGATGATTTGGATTATGTTCAGGAATAATTTGAACTGTTAAATACTACGGATGATAGAAATCAGATTTCTTCAAGTGTTAAACCTCCTGAATTAGAAATGAAAATACTTCCTACATATTTAAAATATGTCTTTTTAGGAGATAATATGTCTTTTTAGGAGATTATGTCTTTTTAGGAGATTTATCTACATTACCTATTATCATATCCTAAAAATTAACTGATGCACTTGAACAAAAGTTTGTTGTAAATTGTAAGAAGATATAAGAAAGTCTTTGGATGGACATTAGCTGATATCAAAGGAATCAAACCTTCGATTTGTATGCATAGAATTCTATTGAAAGAATATCATGAACCAAAAGTTGATCCTCAAAGGAGATTAATCCTTATGATGAAAGAATTTGTTAGAAAGAAATTTTAAAATGGTTAGATGCTGGAATAATATATCATATTTCAGACAGTGCTTGGGTAAGTACAATTCACTGCATTCCTAAAAAAGAGGGTATGACTGTTGTGAAAAATGAGAATAATGATTTAATACTAACAAGACAAGTCACTGGTTGGTGAATCTGCATTGATTATAGAAAATTAAAATCAACCACCAGGAAAAATCACTTTCTTTTACCTATTTGGACCAAATGTTGGATAAGCTAACTAGGCACAAATATTATTGCTTTAGATGGATATACCGGTTATCATCAAATTTCTATTGCTTCTGAAGATTAAGAGAAGACAACATTTACTAGTCCTTATGGTGCTTATGCTTCTCGGCGAATGTTCTTTGTCTTATGTAATGCACTTACAATATTTCAAAGATGTATAATGTCAATTTTTAGTGATTTAATTGAAAATGGTATAGAATTCTTTATGAATGATTTTTCTATTTTGAAACTTCATTTGAATCATGTCTAAATCATTTAAGAAAGTTCTAGGATGATGTAAAAAGATAAATTTAGTATTAAATTAGGACAAATGTCAATTCATGGTTGCAGGAGGAATTGTTCTTGGGCATAAAATTCTTAAAAATGGCATGAAAGTAA
Organism: Phalaenopsis equestris; assembly: GCF_001263595.1. Classification (NCBI taxonomy): domain Eukaryota; kingdom Viridiplantae; phylum Streptophyta; class Magnoliopsida; order Asparagales; family Orchidaceae; genus Phalaenopsis; species Phalaenopsis equestris. The sequence continues at coordinate 168,407 of NW_018219030.1, forward strand.
ATACAACAAAATTTCAATTTATAATTAAACTACCTCCACCTACTACTGTAAGAGGGGTTAGAAGTTTTTTAGGACATGCTAGTTTTTACAAACGGTATATAAAAGTTTTTTCAAAAAAGTTTTTTCAAAAATTACAATGCCTTTATGACAACTTCTGGAAAAAGGTACAAAATTTAATTTTAGTCAAGAGTGCCTTAATGTGTTTGAATTATAAAGGAAAAAAATAATCACTGACCCTATAATAGTTTCACCTGATTGGGAGAAACAATTTGAGCTAACGTGTGATGCAAGTGATTATGCAATTAGAGTCATTTTAGGGTAGAGATATGAAAAAAAATTGAAAGTTATATATTATGCTAGTAAAACTCTAAATGATTCCCAAATTAATTATACTATTACTGAAAAAGAGTTATTAGCAATTTTTTATGCTTTTGATAAGTTAGGTCATATCTGATTGGAGTTAAATGTGTTGTGCATACAGACTGTTGTGCTATAAAATATTTGATGCAAAAGAAGGATGCAAAACCAAAATTAATTAGATAGGTATTTTTGAGGAAAGTATTTGATTTTGTGGTAGTAAATAGGAAGGAACCTGATAATCAAATAGCTGATCACTTATCTAGGCTGGAATAGGAAGATACATTTGACCTTGAAAAATAAATTAATGAAACTTTTCCTGATGAACAACTTCATATTCCTAAAGAATGGGAAGTGACATGCTGATATTGTTAACTACATTGTTAGTGGTGTTATACCAAATGGATTGATGAAATCACAAAAAAAAAATTATTTATGTTGCAAATTTTTACCTTTGGGATAACCCATATTTATATAAAAAATTTAAAGATTTAGTTATGCGAAGATGTGTGCCTTATGAAGAGATTGAAGAAATCATTCAAAAAAGTCATGATTCTGAATTTGGGGGTCATTTTTGGAATTGATAGAATTGTTCATAAAATTTTAAAAACTGGATTTTATTGACCTACTCTATTTAGGGATGTTAATATATATATATAAACATGTGATTGATGTCAGCGAGTAGGCAATATTTCAAAAAGAAATGAAATGTCTCTAAATTTTAAAATGAAATACCCTTGAATTTTACTTCTGAAGTTGAATTTTTTTATGCTTGGGGATTGGATTTTATGGGACCATTTATACATTCATTTGAATATATATATATATATATATATATATATTATGGTAGACTTTGTTTCAAATTGGATTGAAGAAATAATTTTACCTGGATGTGATGCTTGGAGTGTTTCAAAATTTTTAATCAAAAATATTTTTAATATGGTAGATATAATCATTACTGACGGAGGATCTCATTTTAGGAACAAAAGAATCAAAAAATTGGTTGAAAAGTGTGATATTATACATAGCTTTTCTACTGCTTATCATCCCAAAAAAAGTAGTCTAGCAGAAGTATCTAATCGTGAAATTAAAAGAATTTAAAAACAAACTATAAATCTTAATAAAATGGATTGGTCTGCTAGATTAGATACTGCATTATAGGCTTATAGCACAGCTTATAAAACATCTATAGGAATTTTCCCATATAGATTATTTTTTGAGAGGACTTGTCACTTACCAGTAGAAATGGAGCATAAAGTTTATTGGGCTATTAAGAAGTTTAATTTTAATTTAAAAGATGTTGGTGAGGAAAGATTGTTGCAAGTGAATGAGCTTGAAGAAATTAGAAATGAATCTTATTATAATTCTATGATATATAAAGAGAAAATGAAAGAATGACATGATCAAAAGATAATAAAAAAAGAATTTAAGCTTAGACAGGAAGTTTTACTATATAATACAGAATTGAAATTATTCCCTAGAAAACTAAAGTCTAGGTGGTCTGGGCCATTCATTATTATAAAAGTTTATCACTATGAAGTTGTTAATATTGAAAATCCAAAAACTTAAAATGATATTTAATGTAAATGGGCGCTAATTGAAACCATATTTTGATGGTCAAAGACCAATTTTTAAAAAGATTGTAATGTTGGGTCACCCAGAGTAAAGACTAAGAATGTTGGGCTAACAACATTAAACCAGCACTTTATGGGAGGCAGCCTACAGTTATCTATGTTAATGATGTGAATCTATTTTTTTTCCATATTTATGCTCTCTTTATGAATTCTATGTACTTGGGAGTCTTACATATTAAGAAATACATTAAAACATCTTTAATTACTAAATTATATGGAAGATTTGAGATTTATTTCAATCATAAGAAAAATGATGCAGAAATCTAAACTGGTGCCTGAGGCACCATATTACAGAGAGCTGGCACCAGACAGGTCAGAATTAGGTGCTAGAGGCGCCGCAATTACCGAGACGGGTTTGGAAGATTCTATAGGAGATTTTGGACAATTTTGGATGGATTATCTTCCTAGCAACTCCCTAAATTTGTATTTTGTAGTTATTTAAGTCAGTAAAATGAAAGATAACTCACCATTTTTGAATCTCATGGCTTCCAACTCTAGAGAAACTTCTAAATATGAAGTTTTCAATAGAAGAAAGTTCATCAGTTTCAATGCGCTGAAATTATATGATAAGGTTCTTATGAAGAAGAGATTAATCAAAGAAAGATGATTTGTAAATCAAGGATTCAACAGAACAAGTACTCAAGTGGAGGAGAATCTTATGCAAAGACGCTGAGAAGTGCTATGTCATACCATGCTACGATAGTTGTTCCTGTGATAAAAGAGTTTTATGCTAATCTTCATGGAATTAACCAGGGAAGCATCTATGTTCGAGGCAGGTGGGTACCGTTTACTCCTTGAAGAATAAATGTTTTGTTTATGATTGAAAGCATCCTGATTTGTCATTATGCTAATTTTGTCCCTACAAGAGATAACATGAATGAAGTCTATCGATTCCTTACTGATGAAGATGCAACTTGGGAGACAAGAGATAATAAAAATGTAAGTTTTTCTTCATTATTATTAAATCATGCATCGAAGACATGAAATTTCTTTATTTCAGCAAAATTTCTTCCCACTATAAAAATCAATAAAGTGACCAAGGAAAGTGTTATCTTGAATTATTGTATTCAAACTGGAAGACCTATATATGTGGGTGCTTTAATTATAAAATATGTTTCAGGTTTAATTATAAACGGATCGACTTACGTGCTGGGACATCCATCTACCATATTCGTATTATGTAGTCAGTCACAAGTACCTTACAAAAATTAGGAAAAAGTGCTTCTCCCTTGGAAACCCATGAGCCCAGAGATTTGTTATAACTATATAGGAAATGAGGAGGAAAATATTATGAACATTCTTATGGATTAATCATCTCAAAACTCATCTCCTATCTAGCTCCGCATTCCTTATAGTTCACATGATATTCTAAAAAGGATCAAGAAGTTGGAGAAAGAGGCTCAAAATATTATGAATTTAATTGGAAACATCTCTGATAAAATTGATCATTTAGATTGGAGGATGAAGGAACAATTCAAACATACTGGGTGCATAGAAGAAGGTATGGAGCATACATTTAAGAAAAATTCTTGGGTTGAAGAAGTTTCAACATACAAATTTCCTCACTGACATTTTTATAACTTATACGTACACTACCAATCCATGGGAAATATTCAAGATGATGAAAGTGATGAAGACGTGTAGAACTTCTAAAGTATGAAATTCGTAATTACGAGAACATCTATGTGTTATGTGTTTGCGTTGTGTTGACCTATATCTTTATAGAAAATGTAAGGATCAGGTGATAAGGAGATGTATATCTATAGAAGAAACCCTAGAGTTTATTAAGAAATGTCATGACTTTGAATTTGAGGGTCATTTTGGTGTTGATAGGATTGCTTTTAAGATTTTGCAATATGGATTTTGTTGACCTAATATATTTAGAGATTTGAATATATATATATATATATATATATAGTCAGAGAGTATACAATATTTCTAAGCGTGATGAAATGACCCAAAATTTTACTTTTGTGATTGAGATTTTTGATGCTTAGGGCTTAGACTCTGTGGGTATCTTTATGCCATCGTTAAAAAATTTATATGATAGTCATGGATTATGTTTCAAATAAACTTAGGCAGTTGCTCTTCCAAATTGTAATGCTCAAAGTTTAGCAAAATTCTTAAAGAAAAATATTTTTATTAGATATGATTTGCTTAGAGTGATCATTAGTGATAAGGGGAGCCACTTTAGGAATAGAAAATTTGAAATATTAGTTACTAAGTTTGGAATTAAGCTTAAGATCGCCACAACATATCATTCACAAATGAGTGGTTTGGTAGAAGAACCTAATAAGAAACTAAAAGGGTTTTAGAAAAAAATTGTCATTCCTCGTAAGAAAGATTTTCCTTTGAGATTAGATGATGTATTATGAGCTTATAAAAATGCTTGTAAAACACATATAAGAATGTCTCCATATAGGCTCATCTTTAGCAAAACTTTTCACTTACCAGCAGATTTAGAACATAAAGCTTATTATGCTATTAAGAAATTTAATTATAACATGAAAGATGCTAGTGAGCAAAGATTATTTTAGTTCAACTAAATCAAGAAAATTAGATAATAATCTAATGAAAATGCTAAGATTTATAAAGAGAAAATGAAAAAGTGTAATTATTAAAAGATTCTTAGGAATGATTTTAGCCTGGATAGGTGCTTTTACTATATAATACACAATTGAAATTATTTCTTTGAAAACCTAAGTTCAGGTGGTCATGGCCATTTACTGTAGTTAAAGTGTATCCTTTTGGTACAATTGATATTAAAGATCCAATGAATGGTAGTGTAATTAAGGTGAATGGATAGAGACTTAAACCCTACTTATGAGGAGAGAGACCTTTAATAAATTATTGACCTCTCCTTTTGTTGAGGTCTAGTCTTACTTCTTTAGAAGCCTAGGATCTAGCCATAGGATTTTCCTGTTGGCTATTCCTAGAGGAATATTAAAGGAACCCTCACCATTAGAAATTCCAAATGCTTCTTTGTTCTCTTGAAATTCCACATGTTGGTTCTAACCTCTAGCACTTAGTAGGTGGAGCTAACATGGGGGAGCTCAAAAAGAGTCTCCATAGGATTGTTTGGCGTTAGGGTCAGTCCTGGGTGGTTTGGTCTTTGAAACTCATGTGGATGGTCCCCCAAAACCTTTGCTCTAGGCTTGGGGTTGGCTAAGAACAACACATGGAGGATCCAAAATGGGAGCTCCCTTTGTCTCATGGCACCATAAGGGTAATTTTATGAATAACATCTTCAATTGATCCCATTTTACCCAATTTCCTAATTTTGGCCTTTTGCCTCCAAACTTTCCTAAAATTACCAAATTGCCCCTAGAACTCTAAATTTTTGAAAATTACCCAAATAACCCGAATTTGTAAGAAAAATAATTCCGAACTATTTAAAATCACCTAAATTACCCTAAATACCCCAAAATTTCTAAAATTCCCTATATAACCTTATCTTTGCTAAAATTACAAAAATGCCCCTCATGACCAGAAATTCTCAAAACCTTCTAAATCATCCTAGGCAATCCTAAAACAAATTTTGTCCATTCATTGGGCCCAATTTGACCAAAATCCTAATTTTTTCCCTAAAGGCTTAAAGTCTCCAAATCACCCCCAATTTCCACTAAATTGACTTCAAAGTTCCCCAATTTCAAATCTAAATCAAATTTCACCATGTCTAAGGCAAATTGAAATCAAATTCGAGCCCAATTGAACCCAATTTCAAACTTAAATTCCAAGGCCAATTTAAAAATCCTCAATTTGACTATGTCCCTATATCCCATCAAATTGAACCTCATGAACAATCCGATCTCTCCAATTTTGGATTCTAAACTCTTCATAACATTCCCCTAGATCAATTTGAGCCTTCAATTGGTCTAGATTCAAACTCAAGCCTAGCCCAAATTTAATTCAAAATTCCCAATTTCTCCCCAAACTTTAAATTCCTCCAAATTGAACTCCATGGCTCTTCAGTCCTCAACCCAATTGATGCCCAAATACTTCATGACAATCTTCTACATCAAATTGGGTAATCAATTGACCTAGATTCAAGCTCTAGCCAAAACCAACCCCAAGTTTCTAACTCTTGCCTTATACTCACCTTGAACCATTTGATCTAGCCCAAACCTTACCACCACAACCATAAGTTGGACCTTAAGGACCATCCTAGATCCAACTAGCCCACTCTAACAGTGCCATGGACTAAGGGTCCCTTAAAAATAGGGATTTCTTCCAAAATTTGACTATACTAAGGAGATTCTTCCCACCAACCTTCCCAAGCCCCCAAAGTATAACAATTAAACATTCTGGCTCCCCTGACCTAGCTAGCCACCACCTCAGCCCTGGCTGACTGGCCTAGTGGCCAAAAAACACCATGGTTGTGAGGTCCTAAATGGATCAAACTTAAAATTGAGACTTTCTATGATTGTTCAACCCCATTGGTCACTTGCATCCTTTATCCCTCCACCTAAGCATCCTCTTTATCCCTCTGGCTTGCCCTGGTGGCAGCCATGGCTCCTCTATAAATAGGACCCCTCTCATGGATAATAGGAGAGATCAATCAAATCCTTGAGGAAACTCTGTCAATTTGCTTCCAGGCCTCTCCAAGCTTCCCTGAGTTCAACCCTGACATTTTCAACCACTCAAACCCATTGTCAAACCCTGATTTTGGGCTCAAAATCCAAGGGGTTTTCTCACTCCATTAAAATCCACCAAAACTTAAATTAAATCATCAAAAAGCTTCCTTAGACCAAATGAAGAAGTTCTCCATCAAAACCCCTCTTTGTTGAGCTCTCTAACCCACTCCAAGACGAAGGCCGCACAACCCGTTGATTGAACTTCAACTTAGACTCTTTACCAGAGAAAACTAACACTTTGAGGCAGTTTGTTGGACCACAAGGAAGGTTCCATGAGCACCCAATTGAGGCCTCACCTCTTGCACTAAGGTATAATCCAATATCCCTAATTTTTCTCTTAGTTTCATAAATTGTGAAGTGAACTTGTATTTCATACGCATGTAACCATATAGATAGGTTCTCCCTCCTTGACTAGATGAAGGACTAGATGAAGTTTTACGAATGAACCACATGTGATTTGGTTGAGTATTGAATGAGATATTAAGATTTTAGGATGGACGGTTCTCAATTTAGAATGCTTGGGGATGATGAACGGATATTGTCCATTCACACGTTTATTGATTGAATGGCAGAGGAAGTGTCGAACGGACAATCGGTTCATAAAGCACTGGACACATGGTAGCTAATGCGGAAGGTGACATGAAATGGTAGTGCGCCATGTGTGCTTTTAGAGCTACTAAGGATGAATAATAGGGTGTTTTTTAAATTAATTCAAAAACTTTAGAATTTCATAACTTGGTGTAAAAAAATCTTAAAAAAATAAAATTACTCACTTACTCAGTGAATAGAGGAAAATATTATGGATTAAAAATAAAAATTATTTGGCATGTATTTTATTTTTAATTAATTAAATACACATTGGCTTGTTTTAATTTCAATTAAGTAAATAAGAATCACCATGGCTTGAAATATTGGGAGTTTGTTCCATGTACCAGTAGGAATGCTCTCTAATTTTTCCGAAGTTAGAGAACATCTTTCACCATGAAACCCTAATTTTCAAGCCTAGTTGTCTATTTTTGCCTAAAAAAATTATATAAATTAAAATTTAAGCCAGAAAAATATGAGACTTATTTTGATAGGTTCCCTGTTGTTAGAAGACTCTAGGAAAAATATAACCTAAGTTTAAAAAATTATGTACATTACTATAGCTAATTAAGTCATTTTAAATCATAAAAATTAAAATAAATATAATATAATTCAAAAAGTAAAAAAAATAATTCTATACTATAAAAACTGTTCATTTTAGCTCTTTGTAAAAATTTGAAACCCATTTGAATTGATTTGATCACTAAAGTATATTTTTCAAGTAAAATGAGATTTGTGCATTAAAAAATAAAATTTATTTTAATATAAATAGTTCATTTTCTTAGCCACTTTTTAAATAAAAAATCATTAAAAATAAAAAAAAAATGAAAATGCCTAAAAATGTTTCTAATTTTTCCCTGATCACTTAGTACCCTTTAAAATATTTTTCCTAAATTTTCCAATTTAGTTATGTATTTTTAAATGCTAAAACTTTATTTTCTTATTTTTACATAACTTTAATAAATAAAATAAAAATTAAAAAATGAAAAGTTTGTTACTCTAAATTCTCTAGACTTAGAAAGATCTAACAAAAATATAAAAATTAAATTTTGAAATTAAATTATATTTTCTATTTTAATAATCATTAAAAATAAATAATTAATTGTAATAATATAAATATATTTCAAAAAATAATGAAATTTTGTCCAAGTGGTCCTCTAATCTAAGGGACCCTCTAATAATTTTCCCATGAACAAAAACCTTACTTTGATTAGTTAAATAAATTACTACTAAAAATTTTAGTTTTGATCTAAAATAATTATAAAAATTAAATAAAAAAAAATCATAATTTCTCCTCTAATATCTTAATTCACTCATGAGTGGGGCACCATAAATATTTTAAAGTCATTTAAGTTGTGTCAAATAAGTTATTAAGTAGAGAGCTCTAAAGGAAAAGTGGTAATTTTGGATTTTTAATGCCTTAATTAAATTTTAGGTTAAGTCAAAGGGAAGATGGGTAATATTGATCATATTAAACTCTTTTGGATGTTTAAAACATAATGAGTTAAGAGGTAGAAACCAATTTGTCACCTTTTTGCAATATAGGTAAAATTATAATTTTATAAATTATTGAGGTTTGGAAGATAACTTAATTGGATGATTCTAAGGTAGTGGGCTTAAGTTAAGAAGATAATAATTCACTTATTTGAAGCCCTTAATTAGTGATTAGATGATAAGCATGATCTTTTCATAAGAATTAAGTACTTCTAATCCAACATTTTGATTATCTCAAATTTACCCTAAGGATTAGATCTAAGGGTTTAGTAGTGAGCTAGGCTTGATATTTAAACTGGTGTATGGAGGTCTAGAAATGAAAAACATGAATGATTATTGAACACTTCTAAACACTACAAGCCTGAATTCAATTGTGGGTACAAGATCCTTAATGATTTGAGTTGGCCTTGAGGGCATCCACTCACATAACTCTTAATAAAAATATTAAGTGAATGTCTGAGCACCCAACTCTTGGGATAATTGAAATACTGAAGTTCACTGAGCACAAGGTAGACTAATTCATTGAAACCTAATTGAGCTTTGGATAATTAATTGAACAATATAATAAGTTCAAATAAATTCGAAACAATTCAAGGGGTTAGGAAAGCTGTCTAAGGTTATGCTCTGAACACTTTTATAATCTTTTGGATATTATGAAGGACAAGTGAACTTATTACACTTTGTTAAGAAAATTATCCATTAAAAGTTTTAGGGACACACCAAGGTATGCCTTGAGACCTGATAATTCACCTAAATCAGTAAAAATACTCTACACTACTGATCCTTTATTATTTGAACCAATGCTCAAGGATTTGAGTTTTCTCTAAGTTATTTAAATCATTGTGAGAAATTAGGGATATTTATTTTTGCCACTTATGGATCATCGAGCTTTTATAAGTTTGAGGTCTAGGTGGCTTGGGAAATGACGATAATGTTATTGTGTGCTAAAATGAGGGATATAATTTGGGATTTAGAATAGTATCTCCTACCTTAAGGACCTTTAATGAAAGGAGTGGATAAGGATCAATGATACTATTCACTAACTCTTGACCTCACTTTTGGTTGTGGTCTAGTTTCCTTCTTAGTAGCCTAAGGTATAGCAATAGAAATTTCTTGTTGACTATTCCTAGACGACTATAAAGGGACCCTCACCATTAAAAATTCTAAACTCTTCTCTCAACTTGAAGTTCCATATATTAGTCCTGACCTCTAGCACTTAGTAGGTGGGGCCTATATCAAGTCGAGTCCCCATAGGACTGCTTGGCCTTAGGGTTGACCTTGGGTGTTGTTCTGGAGCTAGTTCACACACTTACACTCACTCTCACTCACATTCACTCACAACCCTAAACCAAAACTTGTTGACTTTCATCCCTTGATCTTTTGAGAGACTAATGTAGATGATCCCTTAGACCCACTAGCCCCAGGCTAGGTTCTAGCTAAGACCAGTACATGAAGGACCCAAAATAAAGGAATCCATTGGTCCATGGCTCAAATAGGGTAGTTGGCACCTTAATTTCACCAAAATACCAAACTTAGCCTTTTGCCCCCAAAATCTACCCAATTTACCAAAACACCCCCAAACCCCAAATTTGACTAAAATTCCTAATTTAATCCAAAATACCCAAATTTGTTCAAAAATCATCTCAAGACATTTGAAATCATCCAAATTGCCCACAACTTCCCAAATTTGCCAAAAATATCTAAATACCCCCAAATTGGCCAAAATTACAAAAATACCCTTGGTGGCCCAAACTTTACCAATGCCATCAAAATAATTTCAAATGTCTCCAAAACCACTTAGAACCTTCAATTGAACCCAATTTGATTGATTTGACCAACTTTGACTAAAAGCCCAAATTGTCCTTAAAGGCATAATTTCCCCTAGTTCATCCTAAATGTCCTTCAATTTGACCCCAATTCCCCCCAATTTCAATTCTAAATTCAAATTCATCTTGATCAAAATCAATTCAAACCAGATTCAGGCCCAATTGACCCACATTTGAGTCCAAATTCAATCCAAATCAAAAAGCCCTAATTTGGCTTAAAACCAAAATCTGACTCAATTGAACCCCCAAATCTTTCCAGTTGCCCCAATTATGCATCATAAATTCTTTGAAACATATCCACACACCAAATTGAGCCTTTAGTTGATCTTATTCAAGCCTCAATTTTACTCAAAACCAACTTGGATCAAAACCCCTAATTTTACCCCAATATTGCCATGTCTCCAAATGTCCCTAAATTGAATGAACAAACCCCAAAATTGGAACCCAATTAATGTTGAGAACTTTTCATGACATTCCCCTAGACCATTTTAAACTCTCAATTTGGACTTAACACAACTGTAGCCCAACTTAAACCCAAGCCTAACCCAACATCACCAAATTGATCAAATTTCCAAATTCCTTCAAATTGAACCTCTAAATAAATTCAAATCACTCCAAATATTTTCTGATCTCTTTATGAAAATCATCCACACAAAATTTATCAATCAATTGGGCTCAATGTCATGGCTAGACTAACCTAAACGCAACTTCAAGAAAATTCAACCTAAATTGAACCCATGCACCAAAATTGATTAGACCATGCCCAAGTGACCAAAGCACCCCCTGACCTCCCTGAGCTCAGAGGTGACCAGACCTTGGCCAGCCACCAATTTAGCCATTGGAAATAGTTACCCCAAAGGATCTCAAGTTGGCAAAAACCTAAAATTGAACTCACCTAAGCTGGCTAATCTTGATTGGCTGTTAGGGCCTTTCTTCCCTCCACCTTGGCAGCACCCTGGCCACCTTTGCTTGGCCTGAGAGCCACCATAACCTCCTCTATTTAAACTAACCCCTCCACGACCATGGGAGAGAGTTAGGAAAATCCTTGGTGAAACTCTGTCCAATTGCTTCCAGGGACTCTCCAAAAACTCCTCAACTCAATCCCATTATTTTTCCCCTCTGGTTCCCACAGTGAGAGCTCAATTTTTAGTTAAAAATTTCTGCTCGAACCAGGACCCCACACCTCCACAGTCCACAAAAGTTCAATTAGTTGTGCCCACACCATCACCAAAGTGAGAGGAGTTCATTCCCTACAAAAACCCTATTCTAAAGAGCCTCTAACCTAGCTCTATACCAACAACTAAAAATGGCCTTGATCAAAATCATATCTAGACAATTCACCAGGGCCTAGGAGTTCTTCTTGAGGTTCGTTAGACCTAATCAAAGCTACTAAAACTATCTGTTTGAGGCCTCCCCTCTCAGACAGCCGTATTGAGCCTCATCCCTAAACCGAGCTTAAATTGATTTTCCATACATATTTAGTACATTTCATACCGTATAAACCATATATATATGGTCTTCTTGAGTAGATGACGGTTTATGAACAAACACCATGTGATTTGGTTGAGTCCAAACAAAGATCTTAAGGTTTTAGTGTGAACGGTTCTCGGGTTAGCTCATTTAAGGACAATGAACAGATGTCATCTAATCGCGAGTTTATTCAATGGACAGTCATGATGGAGCTGGAAGAAGAGATGATATGTGAACCACGGGCTGACGAGGCGCTGAGGTGTCTGACAACATTAAATGGTGGAGAACCATGTGGCTTTTCAGAGCCGCTGTAGTTTGAGGTGGCGCCGCACGTTTAAATACAAAAATATGGATTTCTTTTATTTATTTAAATACCAGAACATTAAAAATACCTATCTTTCTCTAGAAAAATTATAAAAATAAAATAAAAATACCCTCTTGCTTAGTAAGAGTAGGAGAATAATGTGGACTAAAATAAAAAATTATTTATTAACTCTCCGATTTTTAATGAATCAAACACTTTATGGAGTATTTTAATTCATTATGTTCAAGCATTACTCACCATGGCTTAAAACTTTTGAGATTCATTCCTTATGACAGATGGGATGTTCTCTGATTTTTCCAAGGTCAAAGGACATCTCTATGTTTCTAATCTTAATTTTCAAGCTAGGATGGCTATTTTGACTTATTTTAATTATATAAACTAAATTACTACTTGAAAAATTATGAGGATAATTTTAATAAATAATTTTACTAGGTTTACTACGGTCAGAGAAGCTTAGGAAAAATGTCATGATGATTTGAATTATCTTGTACATTTATATATTTAATTAAAAGTATATATCTTACTTTATCTTGTGTAAATTAAATACTAATAAAAATTTGACAAAATTAATTCCACAATGTGTATAAAAATCGTGTTTACCCATTGTAAAATTTAAAAATTATTTGACTAAGTCTAAGCATTAAAGTTGGTTTTATAAGAAACCTTGTATTTTTGTAAGAAAAAAAATTATATTAAACTAAATACATTTAGAAAAATTATGAAAAGAGTTTTTCTTAGTTCCTTGTGATCAGGGGCACTTAATAGAAATAAAATTTATTTTTAAGAAAATACTTAATTTTTTAGCTTTATTTTGAATTTAAAATAATTAAAAATCCCAAAAAATAATAAAATGTTTAAAATTGTGTCTAATTGTTTCCTGATCACTTAGAACTCATTAGGATATTTTTCCTAATTTTTCTAAGTTAAAAATAAATTTTTAAAAGCTTAAAATGAATTTTTCTTATTTTCTCATTAAAATAATTATAATAAATAAATTAAAAATTATAAAAATGCAAAATTTGTTTCTCTGAGTTCCCTGGGCTCATAGAGGTTTAATAAAAATATAAAAATAATTTTTGTGAATAAAACTTCTTTACCATTCAAATTAAATCATTAAAATCAATAATAATTACAAAATTAAATTAAAGATTTAATTCAAAAAATTATGAAATTTTGCCTAAGTGTTTCCCTGACCTAAGAGAACCTCTAATAATTTGCTCATGAATAAAAACTTTAGTTTTAATATTCAAGTAAATCAACTTTGAAAATACTGCTTTTTAAATTTAACTAATTATTTAAATTAAATTAAATTAAATTAAATTTTGAAGATCCACATATTCTCCTCTAATGTTTTAATTGACCCTCGGATAAGACACTCTAAAAATTCTCAAGGTTAATTGAAATTTTATTAATGAGTTATGAGGTGGAGAGCCCGAAGGAAAAGTAGTAACTTTAGGTTTTGGTGCCTCGATCAATATTTTGGATTAATTAAAGAGAAGATGGGTAATTTTGATCCTAATGAACATGTTTGGATGATTGAAATACAATGAGATTAAAAAGTAGGAACTGACTTACCACCTTTTCTATAATAAGAACAAAATTGCAATTTCCTTAATTATCATAACTTGGAAGTTAATCAAAATTAGATGATTCTCAAGTGATGGGTTCGAGTTAGAAATATAATATTTTATTAAGTTTAAACCCATAATTGATGACAATGTGATCTTTCAATAAGAATGTATGTCATTTTAATTAAAATTCTACTAAGTTATCATTTCTTCTACTATGATTGTTCAGAGCTTGGTAGTGACCTAGGCTTGACATTTAAACTCATTTAATTGGACTTAGAAGATAACATGATTGATGATTAACACCTATTTACACTACAAGCCTGATTTCAACTTTGGAAACCAAAACCCTTACTTAAATTTGCCATAGGGGCACCCACCCATATAACTCTTAAATGACATATCAACTGATTAATTGAGTATCTTAACCTCGGGATAAATAAAACAACAAGTTTCCTTGAGCAATGGGATAACCTTAGCTTAAATTGGATGATTAATAAAACGATTTGATAAGTTCAAAATGAACACGAAATATTTCATGTAATCTTCAGTGATTTAGGGTCATGCTTCGAGCACTTTAGAATCTCTTGAATATCTTGAAGGGAAAATTGAACTTGTTATATTTTGTTCTAAAATCACCCACTAAGATCTTTTGAGACTCAATAAAGTCATAACTTGGGGGTTGGCAGCTATGCCTTTATCTACTCCTACAATTTGAATTTCTTGCAAAATTATATACATATTGCCAAATCTAACTTTAAAGGTGGAGAAACGAGAAGAATCGATGGGTACACTTTTAAGTTACTACACTGCAATTTACTTTTATTTACCTTTTTGTATCTCTTGTTTCCTGCTTGTAGACTTGTATGTTAACAACAAGGTCACACTACATGTCAAAACTGAAACTTTTAGGATAGCCACAAAACTAAAACCAAAAAAAATTTAAGAAATCAAAATAAGATAAAATTTACCGTCACAATAGTAAAAATATAAGATAACTCAAAATTTAATCACAAAAAAAAAACAAAAATTGCAACAAAATTAAAACATCTTTATCGGATGTTCGAGAATCCCTCGGAGGAAGTAACCTACGGTTGCTAACAAGATTTCCCACAGTCTAAATGTAAGTATGAAACTCATTAAATTGCAGTTAGTAAATTCATTTGGACTAAGTGCATCCGAAAGAAAATAGTGGTTTCAGAATGAGGGAATAGTAGGATCCTAACCGGTGTCGCTCTAATTAACGTTAACATTATCCATAATATTTAAATAATCATAAACTTAGTAAACACTTGATTTGACATCATGACTTAACACATTAGAAAAGTTAAACTCGCCACTACAAGGAGCTTGGAGTTAGCATTATGGGCAACGCGACCATCTTCAACCGTAAAACATGTCTACACCACTATAGGACTTCAAGGTTTTCTGCCTAGTGCGACATAAATCCTCAATTTTCCTTTAGGCTTTTGTATGGCTTTGCTATACATTATAAGCCCTAACTCGCTTTAGCATTTCGAGGTCGTCGTTTGTCATGACCTAAACCCTCACATATTCCAGGATATTTGCATGATCATTTCACACGAATGTAAGCCTAAATTAATAAAATTGACAGGATGAAACTTTTAAATATTTCTCCTCTAAATTGAAGCTAAACCATAGGATAGCCTAGGAACTCACCGAGGTTCTTCTTAGGATCTATGACATCCCCTAGTTCTTCTTCCTTTGGATTCCAAAAATAAATGTTCCAAATTAGAACCATTCCCCTGAACCATTCCCCTTTCACACCTCTTCTAGAATCATCCACTAAGAACTTCAGAGGTTTATTCCCTTGACCTCTTTGGAGACAACATCCCATGATTTTTATTGAGAGTTTTCTTAGGTAACTTAGGTTATCTTAGATGTAATTAATTATAAGAGCTTGCCTTTATAGGAAACTTTCAAGAACCCGACATAATATAAACTATATTTAATTTTTCATATTAAATAAGGGAACTTGTGGGCTTATAAATAAAATGGTTTTGCAGACTAAATGGAAGTCATACATTTCTTAGTTTACTTGATTGAGTCGCACCTTCAAGTCTTGTGTTTATCTTTCGGGATAGATACATAGTTTGAGGTGTAGCCCTCTTTCACCTAAATTTTGAAAGATATGAGATTAGTTTGATTTCATATTTACAACTTTTGAGAAGATGACTTCCCCCAATACTCTTAAGATGCTTGTAGAGTATTGGATGCCTACAGTCTTAGCTTGATCAAAGTAATTAACATTTGCACTGCACCACTCTACAAAAAGGTTTAAACTAAAACTCTCTTTGGCATGATAAGTAACTTTTATATGCATGAAAATTAAATTCAAATGAAAACTTATAAAGGTTCAAGGTTAATCACTTGGATCGAGGTTAGGACTGCCCTCCATAAGTTATTTTGTTGGTAACTCTTACTTAAGGTCGGGAAACACACAATCAAGCTCTGAGCTGCCATCTTTAGTAATGTCTTAAGTTTATTTTTGGTTTTATATATGTAACTACATGTTTCTTTTTACATGTGTTTTGCTTCGACTAGTTTTTTTGAAATTTCTATACTAGATGCTTCCATTTGCTTTCCTGGATTTTGTTTAAATTTCCTGCAAATATATTTTGTTCAATGGTGCTAACCATGTAGTGGTAGCAGAGGCCCATGTACGCATTCATTTTTTATGAAATGAAATTTTACTTATTTATTTTACAGCATTTTCTTACCTGAATTTATTTACTTTTACTTGCAAAACATTACCAAAACTAAAAATTACAGAACCTATTTTCACAATTAAATAAAATTTTTCAAAATAAATAAACAACAAACACATACTACATTCTTTTGAATTTATGGGTGTCCTTGGATGAGGTAACTAATGGTTGCTAATGAGATCTTCCCAGTTTAAATGAGCTTAATAATTTGTTTAGACTAAATAAATTCAAGAGAAAATAGTTGTAACACATTGAGGGAACCGTGGGACTGATGCAGCAGTTTTGTGGTGCATTGTAAATATCTTTCAATAGTACAATACACACACAATAGCACGTGTAGTAAATATGTAGTTAAATCCCTGTAATAATAAAATCTGTATAAACAGTTTTATCTTTTAAAATTTTTAAGCTGCCAAATCATAATTATAACGCAAGTATACGTATCACTTTAGTAATAAAGGTTTCTAATGGAGTCCTAAGTATCGACCCCACAGGGAATTGGAAATTCTTATGGTTACAACGTCAAACACAATATTTAAACTATACAACTTAAGTAAGAAAAACAAATCTAAAGTAAATTTAATGTGCGCTAAATGAAATGTAGTTAAAAGAACTAAGTTAGCTTAACTAATTTCTAAACTTTAAAAGTAAACTTATAAAGACTAAACAAAGTTTTATAGCGAAGAGTTCAAACTTAAGAAAACATCATTCCCCTTTACAATGAGTTTATTGATTATGAAGTAAATAAAATCATTTAAAACACATATAAAATTGTATTGTGTCAAATAAGAGCAATCCTATTCATTACCCTTTGAGAGTGCATAAATAACATTGAATAATCCATAGTTGGTCCCTAAATTCGTGGCTAGGTTGAGAGGATATTGATTGCCACTCCAGATCTTTCACTTTTCCCTCCCTTAAGGGCTAACAATCCTGCTTTATTTTCTAAGCAATTGGACCAAATTGGGGATTTTAATCTGTCACCTTAAAGTCTCCAATTCTGTGCCCATTAAAGTATATTTCCTATTTATTTGCATGCAACCCCATGAAATATAGTCTCACCCATGAAATTGAATGTGACACTTAACCTGTTGCAGAAAACATAGCCCTTTTGGATCTTATGTTTCTCAACAAATTTTAACATTTCGATTGACTAGAATAAAAGTAAATGAAGATTAGAGTTTAATTCATCACAATTTTTTGACATTTAAGACCTTATATAACAAAATTAATTCTTCACAAAATCATATATCATTGTAGGGAGAAAGATAAAGAAAACTATCATAATTCATGAGAATGATACAACAAAACATAGATTTCATATATAAAAGAAGGTTACAAAAAAAAAGAGTAAAGAACACAAGTTATCTAACACTCCCCAAGAAAATCCCTTGAAGTTCCCTTCAAGAACTTTTTCTCTTTACAATCACACTCAATTCTATCTTATAAATGCAATGAAGAAGAAATCTCTCACATTCCGTCTCCTCTTACAACTTTAAAAGAAAATCATCTCTTCTCACAAGATTTCTTTCTCTCACGCCAACTCTCTCTTCAAATCTTTTGCCCCCCTCTTCTTCTTCTCGAGACTCTTCTCTTTCTTAATTAGGACCAACCTTCGTTTCAAAGAGAATTCAAAATTCCCTCCATTTTCTCAAAAGGCACACTTCTTCATTCCAAGTGACTAGATGCATTGAATCACTCCATGGTGTGTTTGAATTGATTGGAGCCTTAAAAAATCACTAAAAAATAGTCACTAACCGCCTTACTCCGTCTTATTTTGTCTTTGGCGCCTCTTTCTCCAACCTACTAAATTCCATGCTATTCTAGATGCTTGCCCCAATTATGGCACTTCTGGTGCAAGCTCTCTAGAAAATGGCGCCCCTGGCGCTAGGATGCTGAAATGCTCTGTTTTGACTCCAAATTTCTCCCTTTTTTGCTTATTTTTGCTCCAATTGCCTAAAATTGATATATCTGCAAAAAAAAATATGAAAATATACTTCATTAAAGTGAAATATCACTAAATTTAAGCATAAAATGAATACATAAATTTTCACATTATTTTGGTGTATTAAAATCCCCCAAACTTAAATGTTACTTGTCCTCAAGTAACTCTTTTACTACATAAAAATATGACTTATGGAAGAGACTAACTTATAAACTTCTATAATTTGGTTTAATAATTATAATAGTATTACTTAAGAAAAATTTTTAACAACTTAGGTTAAAACTACAAGTATAAAAACACCTAGTAATCAAGTCTAAGGTTTCCAAATTTCTATTTATTTCAAGAAGAATTGTAATTTGTTATATCAAAGATACTTAGAATATCCATATGAGAAAGAATTTCATGAAAACTTTATTAGTAAGGATGCTAATACTCAGATACAAATTTAGAAAATGTAATAAAGCATTTTTCTTCAAGTTGATTCGATTCAAGTGAAGCCAATTTTCAAGTGAAGCCAATTTTTTATTAGGCATCTCCTCAAGCTTCTCCTCACATAAATTTTTCTTTTTTTTAGGATAATTTTCAATTCTTTCTCTTTTTTTTTTCATGTGAGAATACTATATCTGGATAGCCTTTAATAACTTTGAATTTTACTATCCCCTTCTTGAAGTTAAAACTTCTTACCTTCCTTCACTTTATAAATTCATATTAGGTTTGAAGATTTTTCATAAAGTCTCATTCTTTTCTTCTTACATGAAATTTTATAATTCTTATTACTTTAAAAATATAATTTCATTTACTTTAGATGGAAAAACATAGTCTTATTCTTTCATAATATATATTTTAACTCTAGAATTGACCTTCATTATTAAAGATTTTTTTTGCTTAAGTTTACCATAACATTTACAAATAAAAATATAATTATTTAAAATTAAACTCTGATATCCAAAGTCATGTTAAATTAATTATAAAAAAGTGATGTTACTTGAAGACAAATAAAATTTAGTTTACTTCTTTTAAGGAAATTTTTCTTTCCCGCAAACTTAAGCTTTTAAATAATAAGTAAAACATGTAGTACAAAAATTTTGCAAGTGAAAGAAAATAGTAAATGCATAAAAATAAAACTAACCTATAGAGGATTCTGAATATGAAATTTGGCTCTGATATACTGCATGTACTAATTTAAAAACATAGGCTTTAAAGCATTAAATGAGACACAATATATCAATGGGTTTGCTGGGAAAAGTAAATTAAAAAGCATAAGCAGTAAATTGAAGCTACTAACAATGTTGAAATGAAAATCCATAATTTATAGATACATATACAAACAAGCTCAATAGGTCATCAAACAAAACTCATAAATTGTTCCAACCGATACCATAAACAATAAAATAAAAAAAATTACAACAAATAAAATAAACAAAACTCAATAAATTCCACTCATCAACTTCCTCCTCATCTTCCTCCTCTTCTTCCTCTTCTTCTTCTTCTTCTTCTTCTTCCACTTCTTTTTCTTCTTCTTCTTCTTCTTCATCTTCTTGCACATAAGGCGTGAAGCTGGGGCATGTAGGAAACTCTACAGTATGATCACCCGTCAGAAATCTAAGCATCGCATCTTCATATGCAATGTCATGTTGGTCTCTTCTCTGCTTATATTCATCATTGTAAATATTTCTGGATTCCATATCACCTACTCTATTCTGCATTGTGATAAGATCTGATTGTTGAATCATTAATTATTCCATAATATTTTTCAGTGAAATAGAACTAAAAGTGGATAGTTTTGCAGTTGTTATGGAGGGTCTATCATTACTTCCATTTTTGGATCCAAAAATTGATTCAAATTTATGCATAGTGGGTTTTCCAATGGGTTTTAATGGTTGTAACATTTCTTTATTTCTAACAAATTCTGCTCCTGATTATTCAAATAAAGTGAAAATCAGGGGAGGATATCCCAATCCACTAGCTATCCCACTTCTACTAATGCTCTGAGCATTATGCACAATAAGAGCACCAATATCCACAACTTTCATTTGTTGAATACTCATTTGTTGAATACAAAAATTGAACACTGATCTTTCCTTAGTTACTTCAATTAGGTGATTAGTTGGAAGAAACTTCGCAGAGATAAGGTAATGCCATGCTTTAGATTGAACATTTAACATGGAAGTGGAGAAATTGACTTTTTGATTGCTCTTAAACTTCCATTCTCACCTTCCATCAGTGAGATAGGCAACTGCTTAATTAAGTGAAGAATCATAAATCACAAAAGCAGCGTACTCACAATGAAATTCATTCTGCAATCCATAAAATGCACTACTCTATTCATGAGTAAATTCAACAAGTTTACTTGGAACATAAATGTGCTCATCCGTAGTCACCCACAGATTGACATATAACTCTTGAATCGCAGTAACAATGATTACTACAGTGAAGTAGCAAAAATTTTCCCACTTACGAGCAATAATCAACCTTTCAATTTTTCCTCCCGGGTTTGAAAAGGCCCATTTCTAAATCAATTTTCTAGTCCCCATCTTAGAATTATAATTGTAATCAAACACTTAAATTCATAATTAAAGTGTTTTCTAAAACAAATTTTCACAAACAACACAAAAATCACACACACACACACACACACAGATATATATATATATATATATATAATCCAAATGATTACAAACAAACATTTTTCAAGCCAACAGATCTAACTTAGCGTTAAAATCAAGCCAATAAACTAACACTGGAGTCTAAATATAAAAAATTTAACAAACAACACATATAAAGTTCAGTAAAAAAAGTAAGAAAAATCCAACAAAAACACATAACACACATATGCAGTTATAACTACGAATTCCGTCTTGAAGCGAGTTCAAACATCTTCTTCACTTTCATCTTCTTGAATGTTTCCCATGTATTGGTAGTGAACCTACAACTAGTGAAAAGGCTGGTGAGGAAATTTGTTTGTCAAATCTTCTTCAATCCAAGCATTTTTCTTAAACATTCGCACCATACCTTCTTCAATACGCCCAGCATGTTCAAATTTCTCTTCATCCTCCAATCCAAATAATCAAATATATCAGAAATATTTTAAATTAAATTTATAAAATTTCATATCTCTTTTTCCAGCTTTTTGATCCTTTTCAAAATATCATGTGAACTATAAGGAAAGCAGTGTTGAATAAGTGATGAATTTTGAGATGATTAATCCATACAATATTCATATTATTCTCCTCCCCATTTTCTATGTAGTTGCAACAAACTTCTGGGTCCATAGGCTTCCAAGGAAGAAGGAATATGGTAGAAGGATGTCCCTATTCGTTGATAATGAAACCCAAAACAAATTTTAAAATTAAAGCACCCACATCAATAGGTCTTCCGGTTTGAATACAATAATTCAAAATTGCACTTTCTTTCGTCACTCTGTTGATTTTCATAGTATGAAGTAGTTTGTATGAAATAAAAAAATGCTACGCTTTTGATGCTGGATTTAATAAAGATGAAGAGAAACTTACATGTTCATTATCTCTTGTCTCCTAAATTACTTCTTCATCAGTATAAAATCAGTAGAGTTCTCTAAATGGTGTCTCTCGTAGGAACAAAATTTGCTTAGTGACAAATAGGAGCACTTTAAATCATAAATGTTGTTTATTCTCGAAGGAGTGAATGGTACCCACCTACCTTGAACATAGATGACTCTTTGTTTAATTCCATATAGATTAGCGTAAAACTCTTTCACCACAGGAACTACTACCACAACAGTGGTATAACAAAGTACTTCCCAATGTCTATATACAATAATCTCCTCCACTCAAATATTCGGTGTGCTGAATCCTCAATTCACGAAGCCTCACTCTTTGATTAATTTCTTCTTCACAAAAACTCAATCGTATAACTTCTGCGCATTGAAACAGACGAAATTCCTCCTATTGAAATTCCAAATCTTGTGGTATCTTTAGAGTGGGAAGCCATAGGATTTGAAAAATGGTGACTCTCCATTCGTTTTTCACTCTTAAATAACTTTAAAATTAAGTTTTTGGGAGATATTAGGAAGAAAACCTGCCAAAAGAGGCCTTTTGAATTGTCTTATGTCGTTTCAGGAACCGCGACACTTCGGGCGCCAAATTCTAATGCCTCTAGCACCAGCTCACTGAAAAATGGTGTCTATGGTGCCAAATCTGGCACCTCTGGTGCCAATTCAGTTTCTGCACCATTTAATTTTAATTCCAAATGACTCTCAAATCTTCCATATAATTCAGTAAAAAAAGATGTTTTAAAGTATTTTCTCATTATGTAAATCTCTGAAGTACACGAAGTTCATAAAGAAAGCATAAATCTCCATATATATATAATAATACTTATAAAAATAGATAAGAAACAGAAACAAACATAAATATGAGTTGCCTCCCACAAAGCACTTTGTTTAATTTCGTCAACCCGAAATTCCCAGACTTTACTCTAGGTGACCCAACATTACAGTCTCTTTCAAATTTTACTTTTAACCACAAAAATATCATTTCAGTTTCTGCCCATTAACTTTAAATATATTTCCAATATTAGGATCTTCAATATTAACAACTCCATAGGGATAGAATTTTACAATTGTGAATGGCCCTGTCCACCTAGACTTCAATTTTCCAGGAAATAATTTCAATATTGTATTGTATAATAAAACTTCCTGTTCATGCTCACATTCTTTTCTTATCATTTCATGATCATGTCATTCTTTTATTTTCTCTTTATTTACCGTAGCATTATCATAAGATTCATTTCCTTTTCTCTTTAATCTCATTCAGTTACAATAATCTTTTCTCACTAGCATCTTTTAAATTAAAACTAAACTCCTTAATAGCCCAATAAGTTTTATTCTCCATTTTTACTGGTAAGTGAAAAGTCTTCTGAAAAATTAATCTATATGGTGACACTCCTTTACGCATCTTATAAGCAGTCTTATAACCCCATAATGCAATATCTAATCTAGCAAACCAATCCATTTTATTAGGATTTATATTTTAACCAAAATTCTTTTAATTTCACGATTAGAAACTTCTGCTAGACCACTAGTCTAGGAATGATAAGTAGTTGCGATCCTATGTATAATATCATATTTTTATTACCAATTTCTCAATTCATTTGTTTTGAAAGTGAGATCCTCCATCAGTAATGATTATTCTCGACATTCCATATCTTGTAGTAATATTTTTTATTAAAAATTTTGAAACACTCTAAGCATCACATCGAGGTAAGGCTATTGCTTCAATCCACTTTGATACATAGCCCACTGCAATTATTATTATTATTATTATTATTATTATATATATATATCCAAATAGTTCCTAAAAATCCAATCCCTAAGCATCAAAGATTTCAACTTCCAAAGTAAAATTTAAGGGCATTTCATTTCTTTTTGAAATATTTCCTACATAGATCACTTGTTTATATATATATATATATATATATATATATATGAAGGAAGGAACAGTCTCATGGCTCCTTACATGTTAAAATTAAAAGTTTTACAGAAGAAGAGAGAGGAGAGATCTAAGGGGAAGTTAAGCTCAGATGAGATACAAGAGGAGGGAGAAATAGGAAAAAGAAACCAAAAATTACAAAATTGATCTCCCCTGAGAAGGTGACAAATCAGTAGATGAGGAGTCAAGAATTCTGAAGTGAGGCACCTCAAGAGTATCTCCATGTAACAGGAAGGACAGAGGGGGAGGTGGACGTGAATAGTTCTATCAGTCCCAAAATGACCTCCAAATTTTGAATCATGACATTTTTTAATAATTTCTTCAATTTCTTTGTAAGGCAGACATCTCCGCATAACTAAACCTTTGCATTGTTTAATCAAATATGGGTCATCACAAAAGTAAAATTTTACATCATGAATAAATTTCTTCTCTTGTTTCTTTGTCAATCCATATGGTAAAATACTACTAACAATGTAGTTCACAAGATCAATGTACCACAATATTTCCCATTCTTTAATAGTATAATGTTGTTCCTCAGGAAAAGTTTCATTAACAAGATCAAATGTTTCTTCCTGTTCCAGCCTAGATAAATGATCTGCTATCTGATTATAAGATCCTTTCCTATCTACTACCACAAAATTGAATTTTTGCATCTGATTGTGATGTATTTTTGTTTTTGTGAGTAGTTATTTTATTTTTATGGAAGTAATTGTGTTAACTGTGTTGTTTAGTGTATTTAGTTAGTTTGTGTTGAAATTAATCTTGAATCTTAGGAAGGTTTATAAATTGCTAACTTTTACTTCATGTTTGAAATTTTTAACTTACTACCAGATATTTTCTTTATATTGCAGTTGTAAATGTTTCTTAGTGTGTTTATTTGCTTTTATGTTATCCTCCACTACATAGATGTTTAATAAATCTCTATATGTTAAGTAAATTAAAATTTGATCAATTTAATTTTTACTCCTATTTTCAATTTTTGTACTTGTATATTTAGGATGTAAAATTTTCTGCAAGCATGTTGTTTTTAGTTTTAGTTTTCACTCCTTCCTCTATATATATAATGCTAAAATGTTTTATCTTATTAAAATTTAAGTTTGAGGGTGGTTGGGGGGATGAAAAATTTTCTGAAAACTTGAAGTTTATTTGCTCTCAAATGTACTTCAAATAAATTTTATTTTGATTTGAAGAAAAATGGTCATGTACATGAAATTATATTAGGGAGTAAAATTTTGAGTACGGAAAAGAGTAAGAGAATTCAGTTAAAACGTATAGTAATGAAGAAAAATTTAAGTTTAAGAATTTTTAATGTGGAAATGATAAATATTGTGTAGATATTTTTAGTAGGAGAAATTATATTTTTCAAAAATGTAGAAGGATTAGACTTTTATTTTCAAAACTTGAATTTCTTTTTTTGAAAGTAATTTTCAAAAACTATTATTATGTTTCTAAGTAAAGGAAATATATTAACTCTTTGCTTTAGGAATGGAAGAGTGGAATTCAAAGGCCTATCTAGATATAATAATCCTTGCTAGAAAAAGAAAAAAAAAGAAAAAGAAAAAGAAAAAAAAAGAAAAGCAAAGTTAAAAAATGGAGGAGAAGCTTGAGGATTAGTGCCTAATAAAAAATTGGCTCCACATCTGATCTTATTAAAGTATAAGACTTAAGAAACTCTTCAGCATAAGGATATAATATAGTAAGTAAGATTTTGCTTAATAAAAATTCTTAAGTGGAGAAGCTAGAATGCCTAAACTCTATATTTGGAGAATTTACAATATTTCTGAACTAGATTGGAACTCATATTTTCAGACTTCTTTACATTAAAAACAGACTTCTTTACATCTTTACATTAAAAATTTCTAAATTGTAAGTTGGTCTCATTTAATAAAGTTTTTTTTCTAAATTGGACTATTTTATTTATCAATCAAAATTTAAAAATATCCTAAAGAATCTCATACACATAATCTACTTATTTGGTTTTTAAAAGATTGGAGTGTCACTAGAGGACAAGTAATATTCTATGTTTGGGGAATTTTGGTACACCTAAAATATATAGTCTTTATGTACACATTTTTATGCCTATTTTGTAGATATTGTGCTTTAATGAAATATATTTGTGTGTTTTTCTTTCAGGTACTGAATGAAAAATGGTAAAATGAGTGAAAAAGGATCAAATTTGGAGCAAAGATGAAGAAGGTGCAAAAATGAACTGAGGCACTTAAGCGCCCAGGACTGCCGCTTACACACCAAATAAACAGAGAGAGCCGCGACTAAGCACCAGGTACCCCGCGCTTAAGCGGTAGAAATAGTTATTTAATGATTCATTGAATTTGGATGAATTTTTTAAAAAGTGTTTCAAGGAAACCTTGGTCAAAATGTGGGAAATAATTAATGGACACAAATTCATTTAATTGGTTTTTGAAAAGAGGCAACTTCATGAAGATTCATTGAATCAAGACAGATTTTGAAGAGACTGTCGACACTATTTTGGTTGAGGAGTGCTCGTTAGAAGTTGTCGGTCGCCGGAATTGAAATCCCGTCGCCCGCTTTGGAAGGACATTTTAATTTACATTTATATATAAGTTTAGAAAAATATGAAATCAAACTGATCCCATATTTTTCATAGTTTAAATGAAAGAGCACTATACCTCAAACCATGTATCTATCCCGAAGGATAAATATAAGTTTTGAGGATGTTGCTTGATCAAATAAACTAATAAATATATGACATCCGTTTGGTCTGCGAAACTGTTTTATTTACCGACAAATTCTCCTATTTAATACAAAGAATTAAATAGGGATATATTAAGCTGGGTTCGGAAAAGCTTCATATAATGGCAAGCCTCTATAGTTAATTACTTCTTAAATGACCGAAGTCATCTAAGATAACTCTCGATAAAAATTAGAAAATATTATCTTCAAGGAGTTCAAAAGGATAGGAATTTTTGACAAAATCGGACAAAGAGGTGTTAAATGAGAATGGCTTAAATTTGGAACATTTTATTATAGAATCCAAAGGAGGAAGAGCTAGGGGATGTCATAGATCCGGAGGAGAACCTTGGTGACTTCCAAGTCTATCCTATTGTTTGGTTTCAATTTTGAGGAGAAATTATTTAAATGTTTCATCCTGCCATTATTTTTCATTTACGGCTTATATTTGTGTGAAACAATCATACAAATAGCCTGAAGGATGTGAGGATTTAGGTCGTGACGGATGAAAACTTCAAAATCCTAAGGCGAGTTAGGGCTTAAATTGCACAACATGATTGTGCAAAGGCCTAAAGATAAGTTGAGGATTTATGTTGCATAAGCAAACAACCTCAAAGTCTTATGGCTTGGTTGTTTAATTTTAAGGAAAGAATTGGTTTAGCTGGGGAAGACATGTTTTGCTGTTGAAGATGGCCGTGCTGCCCTGCTAGCTCTAAGCTCCTTGCCGTGAGAAGTTTAAGTTTTCTAGGGTGTCAAGTTATGATGTCAAATCAAACGACCCTATTGTAGTTCTTTAAATATTATGGGGCATGTTAAAGTTGATTATAACGACACTAGTTAGGATCGTATGGTTCCCTCATCCCAACACCACTACTTTTTATTAGATTCACTTAGTCCAAATGAATTTACTAAATTCAACTTAATGAGTTTCATACTTTCAATTAGACCGTGGGAAGCCTTGTTAGCAACCGTAAGTTACTACCTCCGAGGGATTTCTGATCATCAGATAGAGACATCTTAATTTAGTTTCAGTTGTTATTTTTGAGATGTTTGTGATTAAATTTTGAGTTGTTTTATATTTTGAATGTTGTGGCAGAGAATTTTATTTTGGTTGATTTTTAGTTTTGATTTTGGTTTTAGTTTTGGTTTTGATGCAGGGTGACATCGTTGTTTAGCATGCAAGTTTGTATTTTGGTTATACATGCAGGTGAGTAAGTATAATAACGTATTTTGGTTATACATGCTGGTTATACATGCATGTGAGTAAGTACAATAACATAATAAAAAAATGTAAGGGAAACCTAAAATGCAGGCAATTAAATCACAATAAAAGCGTACCTAAATGGTCTTCTTGTCATCTCCAATAGAAATTCAAAATGCATGTAAGGGCATTTTATCTAAAGCAAGAAAAATAAGGTTCCTAGATTATATCTTGGTGAGTCCTTATTGGTTTGATTAAGAATGATTTTATTAAGCAAAACATATCAAGTTTAGTAGACCTCTGAGGTATCCAATAGGTCAGGAGAAAAAGGCAGGTCCATGCTTACCCCTCACAGCCTGGAGAAAAGTCTCGAGCTCATTTAAACTTATTATGTTGCTTAATAATCCATCCTGTAAATATTTTTTAGTGTTTTTTAGTGTTCAATGAACAGTGATGTTTCAATTATCAATAAGAGTATGGTGATTATCATTTATCCATTAATTTGAGATTTATGCAGGTGAAGACCCTTAAAGGGGCAAGTTAGTGTTATTAAGACACTTAGACATTTTTGGTTTTAACTTGGCCTTGTAGTGTTTCAAAGGTGATCAATTTTTATTTGCTTTTCTAATATTCATTTAACCAAATTTGATTTAGCTTAAGTTGCCACCAAGCCCTTAAGATCCTGATGGATGTCTTAGTCATTTTGGAAGAGATTAAATTTTAAGTGACAATAATTCATCATCAAAACATTTGAATGTCACTTGAAAAATAGGTAGATAACATTATTAAGTTAGTGAGTTATTAACACCCAAAACTATACCCCTAAGTCTAGGATCATTCAATTTGGTAGACTTCTAATTTTTGATAACCTAGGAATATTTCAAATTTATCTTTCAATTAAAAAATGAGATTGATTCCTACCAATTAATCCTTTGTGTTTCAATCATCCAAATATGTAAATTAGGATCAAATATTGCCCATTTCCCTTTCTTGAATTAAGCCTAAATGTAAATTAAGGCTAAATTTCTAAAATTACACTTTTGCCCCTAAGGCTCTATCACTTCATAATTTATCAAATTTAATTAAAATGATTTTGAAACTTTTATTCCATCTCAGGCATGGGTCAATTGAAACATCAGAGGAGAAAATGTGATTTTTCAAATTTTAATTTAATTTCCATAATTATTTATATGCAAGAATAGGATTTTTCAAAGAAAATTCCATAACTTGACCAAGGCAAAGCCTAAAACTTGAATTTTTTACTGGAGCTATACTTAGACTAGAGAACCACTTGGACCAAAGTTCATGATTTTGTGAGTTTTATTTAAATTATAGTTCTATTTGAATTAATAAAATTATTTTAATTTCTGGAGCATTAATTAATTATAAAAATTTTTTAATGTGGAAAATTAAGTTTTATATTTTTATTACATTTGTATGAGGTCAAGGAACCTAGAGAAAAAAATTTTAAATTTTTCTAATTTTTATTTTATTAATTAAATATTTTTAAGTGAAAGATTGAGAAAATTCATTTTTTAGCCTTTACAAACTATTTTAAACTTTAAAATTCAATATCTTCACTTAGAAAATTTGGAAAAACATTCCAATTGTTCCTAAGTCCCTAAAAAAATAGTTTAGAATATTTTCATGAATTTTATCAATTTTGTGATTTTTATTAATTTTTAAATTATTTAAATATTAAAATAGGTTTAAAAAATGAAGTTTTTATTTAATTTACAATTTTATTTTTAGAAAATTTCTCTGTCCACAGAAAGCTCTCAAAACTAATTTTTATAATATTTTGAGTTATATTTCAATTATTAAAATTATTTTAGTGTCAAAAATGTCATTTAACTTAGAAAATCAAGTTAAGTTATCAAATAAACTCTAAATATTTTTTGAACTTTAAATGATAGTGTAGAGTCAAAACCAAGTCATTTAGATGTTTATTTTTAGCAAATTAATTTTCTTTGTGTTTTATGGTTTTGTTAGAGTTAACTGTGTTCTTAATGACTTAGATCATGAAAATTTTTCTAAAGGGTTCTCTGGTCACAATAAATCTTCCAAAATTTCTTTGGATTTTTCCAAGCTTTGGATTTTTCTAAGTAACATTTTCTTTGGATTTTTCCAAGTAACATGCTAATTATTATGATTAATTTATGCAAATAATATACATACATTTGAAAAATATGGATCTTTGTCTAAAGGTATTCTCTAATTTTGGAAAAATCAAAGAATATCCCCCATGATAGAGGCAACAACATGTCAAAACATCAAGCCATGGTAAAATGTCTACATGCATGAATAGTTAAAAGACTAAAAAACTTATTTAATTAATTAAAAATAAACTATGCAACAAATAAACTTCAAATCATTTCCATATTATTTTCCTCTGTTCAGTGAGCACTAGGGTATTTTTATTCTATTTTTGTGATTTTTCTACACCAAGATATGAATTTTTGAAGGTAGGGATCATTTTCTAAATTATTTAATTCCCTATTTTCCTAGTTAACCACGTCAAACTCGGCAGCGTCAAATGGACCACACGTTGAGCTCTGATTCGACATGTTTCACATGGCTGGCAGAGCATTCACGGACCAAAACGCCGTCTGACTCTATTGGATCTGTCCATCCACAAACCGCGCGATCCAACGGCTGAGGGTCTTCGCCCCCAACTGGTGTGCACCGAGAATCGTCCACCTTCTAACCGTAATTTCTTAGCCTAGACTCAACCAAATTGGGCGCAATTTATTTTTAAAGACGCATCTGACTTAAAGGAACACATCCATACGGTTAACATGCTATGAAATCAAGTAGATAAGCATGACAAGAAGATTTAAACTCGAGAGAGGGGGAAGATCAAATACCTTAATCCAAGAGTTGAGGCCTCAATTGGATTGCTTCTAAGCCTTTGTGTGGACTTCATGAAGCTCCTCCAAGTACCAATTTAAGCTCTCTTTGGGTTCAAGTATGACATTGATCAAACTCGATTTGGGGTGTTGATCAAAGTTATGGTTAGGGTGGTCTGGTGAGGGGGCTTTAATGGGGGAACTTCCTCTCTCAATGAAGGGATGGTGTGGGTGAGTTTAATTTGATTTTGGTGGAGTTTTAGAGAATGTCTTGTTTCTGCCCTAATTTTCAAGTTTAAAATTAGGGTTGCACATGGGAAATTAGGGCTGGAGGACAGTGGAGTTGAGCTTCTCTATGTTGTGTATGGAATTTGGAGGCAACTGAACAGAGCTTTACTGAGGTTAGTTTCGGTAGCTCTTCTAGCCATGGGGGGTGGCTGTCTAAATAGGGGAGCCATGGGGCTTCAATTGGGCTAGTCAGTGGGTTAGCCCAACTGCTTAGGTGGAAGTAAGAAGGCCCCAAGCATCCAATAGGATTGGGATAGCTTGGATGGGCTTAAGTGTGTGTTTGACCATTTTTGTCCCTCTAGGGATGGTGTTTTTTGGCAACCTAAGTGGTGGCTGGCCAATGATCAGTCACTTCTTTGCTCAGGGAGGCCAGGGAGTGCTTAATTAGTTTTTACCCCCAAGGGTTAGTGATGATGAGGGAGATTTTAGGTTAAGGCCCAAAAATGGGCATGAATCCCTTAATTTAGGGATCCATTGGTCCATAGCTTGGTTTGGTGGGTTTTGCATGGTTTAACCTGGTCCAAAGGAAGGGCTTAGTGGCTGTGGTGGTCTTTGGTTGGCCAATTTGGCTTGATTAGGTAAATTTTTGGTGAAGGCGTACATGTGGATCAAAATGGCTAAAGTTTAGGTTTGGGTTAGGCTAGCCATGACCTTGAGCAAAATTGATTGATCGACATTATGCAGATGATTGTAATAAAGATTTTTAGTGAAGGATTGAAATGATTTTGAGTTCAATTGGGGGTTCAATTTGAAGGAGTTTAAAATTTTTGTCAGTTTGGGCAAGTTGGGCTAGAATTGAGTTTAGATTTGGCTAATTCCAAATTGATTGTTGAAAATGGTCAAAAGGAATTTCATGAAGAGCTTTCAACAAAAATTGGGTGCCGATTTTGGGGCCAAGATAATCAATTTGGTGGAATTTTGAGGTATGGCCAATTTGGGGCAAAATTGGGGTTTTTGGACGTAGGTCAACATTAAATGAAATTGAGGCTTCACCAAGACCAATTTAATGTCAATTTTTATGTGTAGGATTGTTATGAAGAGTTTTCAACACAAATTGTAGCAAATTGAGTAGGCTATGGAGTTCAATTTGGTGAGATTAAGTGATGTAACCAAAATTGGGGGTTTGACCTAGATCAAAATTGGGCTGATAGCATAGGCCAATTGAGCTTAAATTTGGTTTAAATTTGTCATATGGAAGGTGAATTTGAGTTTAGGATTTAAATTTGGGGAAATTGGGGCCAAATTGATGGACATTTGAGGTAAATTTGGGGAATTGGGCCTTTAAAGGCAATTTGGGGGTTTTGGTCAAAATGATCAAATTGATCAAATTGGGTCCAATTGAGGGGTCTAAATGGGTTTTGGAAACATTTGGAGTGATTTTGGAGGTTTTGGGAAAGTTTGGGGTGACATTCCAAATGGGTTTTGGAAACAGTTGGAGTGATTTTGGAAAGTTTGAGGTACCAAGGGTATTTTTGTAATTTTGGCAAAGGGTAAATTGGTATTTTTGGGTAGTTTTGGGTAATTTGGGTATTTTCAAAAGATTTGGAATGATTTTTGAACAAATTTGGATATTTTGGGTGAATGAACAAGTTTGTATTTTTTGGGTGGATTTGGGAATTTTTTGAATTCTGGCCAAATTTAGGGCTCCAAGGGAATCTAAGTAATTTGGGGGATTTTGGGGCAAAAGGCCAAGTTGGATAATTTTGGTAGAATTGGGGTGATAACCACCATAAATGAGCTATGGACCAATAAAAACCCTATTTGGGTCCTCTATGTACTTGCCTTAGTTAAACCCTAGCCTAGGGCTAGTGGATTTATGGGACCTTGGACCAATGAAAACCCCATTTGGGTCCACTATGAACTGGTCTTAGCTAAACCCTAACCTAGGGCTAGTGCATTTATGGGACCATCTACATGAGTCCCCCAAAGGATCAAGAGACCAAAGTTAGGAAAATTTGGGTTTAGGGTTGTGAGTGCTTGTGAGTGAGCTTGTGAGTGAGAGTGAGTACAAGTGAGTGCCTTAGCCCTAGACCAACACCTAGAGTCAACCCTAAGGGTAAGCAGTCCTATTAAGCAGTCCTATGGGAATGGGAACTCACCTTGAGCTCCGCCATATTGACCCTACCTAATAAATGCTAGAGGTTAGGACCAATATGTGGAACTTCAAGTTGACCAAAGAGGAGTGTAGATTTCTAATGGTGAGGGTTCCTTTTCTAGTTTTCTAAGAATAGTCAACATGAAATTCCTATGGCTTGGCATTAGGCTACTAAAGAGGAAAACTAAACCTCAACCAAAAGTGAGGTCAACAGAGACACAAAGTCACCTTTTGGAAAATTATAAAAGAAGGTATGGATCATCCTTAGAAAGGGGAAGCGGGAGAATCCATCTAGACCAATCCAGTGCCAACCACCAAATATGCCACCACTGATGCTCATCGCCACCGCCGCTGCCCACTTTTCTTTTAAATTTGAGTTATATTTTATATTGTAAGTGCAGGAAGAGATTCAAAGGAACTTCAAGACTTTGTTGGAGAGGATTTGAGATAATTTTTTATCTTTATGACTACATTTGGTTTTAATTTAAACTTCTTGTTTGTTTGCCTTTTATGCATGATTTCTATTTTCAAACTCAAATGTGGTTGTGTTTTCTCCATGAATTCTGAGTATTTTTATTTATCTTTTTACTTAAAATGATAATTGATTAAGTATTGGAGGGAAGTTGTGTGAAGTATTGGTGAAGTATTAGTCTTTAATTTTGGAAGAAGTTGTGATGATTTTAAACCTTGCACTTCATTTACTTCTAATTTACTTCTTGATTTGACCAATTAAGATGTTAATACCTGTTCTGAGAACGTGTAAGATCTGAGATGATATTGTCTCAGTCAACAAATAGTAAGAATCACATTTGATTTCATGGATGAGAATGTAGTTCATGGGGTTGAGTGCAAATAAATAGAGCAATAAACTTTGAATGGTGTACAATTAGAGGACTTTAGAGTGATAGGCTAAAGCCCCCAATTTGGTTTCTAGTTTTAGGTTTTGATACGAGATGTTAGCTCCCACGTGGAGGAAGTAGTGGGAACTTTAGAGTGAGAGCAAGTATCTCCCTTACCTAACCCGTCTTCAAGACTATTCAAACTATAGATTAGCTAATATTTTTTAAAGCATCTCTAGTAAGGGTAAAGAACTTAAAGAATATTATTGGTCCTATTTAGCACAACATAATTAGAATACATCACCGATAGAATTACTATACTTGTTACTAATTCATGATAAGAAAAAATATATTTTATTTATATTTCCTTCATCTTGCAATTATCTAGTTAAATTAGTTGGTTGTTTACTTTATTTTCAAATGTCAAAAATTTACAAAAGAATTAAACTTTCATTCCTATTATAACATCTAGAGTTTAAGTAAGAAAATTTTGCTAAGTAGAATTTTGTTATCTAATTTCTCTTGTTTTGTAAAGTGCATATTGTAGTTTTCTTTGTAGGTTCAATATTCGGGACTTAATTAAAAAGTTCTACATTACTTGATAATTATATGTATACTTGCGTCGTATTCCATATTTAAATATTATAACTGTATTTTTATCTTATTAGAAGTTAAGAATTTACTTAGATTTTTCTTGGGATCAAGTTTTTGGCTTTGTTGCAAAGTAAGAATTATAATTAAGGAAGTTAAGAATGCAATCACATACATCACATTAACATATATAAGGAAAATCAGATCAAGTTTTTGGCACCGTTGTCGGGGAGATGTAACAAAAATTGCAAAATTTTTGAAGAAATTTTTAGAAAGCAAAATTTCTATTTTTATAAAGTCTTATTAAAATTTGTATATTTATTATAGGAATATTGTAGTGTTTTTTTAATATAAAGTTCTTGTTTGTGTGTTTATATTTTATGTTTTCTGTAGTAATGTATGTGTAGTTCAGGTTCCACAAAACTCCTGCCCTATGATTCTACATTGTAAAGAATGATTATAAAAATTGAAAAATTAAAAATTAGTGAAAAAATAAAAAATTTCAAGAAATGGCAAACGAAAATAATCAAAATGCTGAAGCTAATCAAGAGTTTAGACCTTTAAGAGATTATGCAAACCCTACGGTGGATGAACTTCATTGTAGTTTTCAAAAACCTGCTCCAATGGCTAATTCAATTGAACTTAAACTCATTATTATCCAAATTGTATCAAATAATCAGTTTTGGGGAGCACTAACTGAAGATCCAAATTTACATCTTGCCAATTTTATAGAATTGTGTGCTACATTTAAATGAAATCTCGTCGCCCGCTTCGGAAAGACATTTAATTTATATATATATATATATATTATATCATAACATCCGTTTGGTTTATGAAACTGTTTTATTTGTTGACAAGTTCCCCTATTTAATATGAAGAATTAAATGGAGTTTATATTAAGCTAGGTTCGGAAAAGCTTCCTATAAGGGAAAGCCCCTACAGTTAATTACATCTTAAATGACCAAAGTCACTCAAGAAAACTCTAAAAAAAAATTAGAGAATATTATCTTCAAAGAGGTCAAAAGGATAGGACTTTCAACGAGATCAAACAAAGAGGTGTGAAAGTAGAACGGTTCAAATTCGGAACATTTATTGCAGAATCCAAAGGATGAAGAACTAGGGGATGCCACAGATCCGGAGAAGAACCTCGGTGACTTCTCAATCTATTCTATTATTTGACTTAATTTTGAGGAGAAATTATTTAATTGTTTCATCCTGCCAATTTTTCTTAATTAGGGCTTACATTCATGTAAAACAATCTTATAAATAGCCTGGAAGATGTGAGGATTTAGGTCGTAACGAACGACAACCTCAGAATCCTAAGACGAGTTAAGGCTTATATTGTACAACAAAATCATACAAAGGCCTAACGATGAGTTGAGGATTTATGTTGCATAAGCAGACAACCTCAAAATCCTATGACTTATTGTTTAATTCTAAAGGAAGATATTCTGTTGTAATTCTTCTTGCTGTTGAAGATGGCGTGCTGCCCACAATGCTAGCTCTAAGTTCCTCATCATGACCAGTTTAAGTTTTCTAATGTGTCAAGTCATGATGTCAAATCAGATGTTCCTATATTTATGGTTCTTTAAATATTATGGGACATATTAAAGTTGATTAGAGCGACACCCGTTAGGATCCTACGGTTCCCTCATTCCGGTACCACTATTTTTTTTTTGGATTCACTTAGTCCATATGAGTTTACTATACTCAACTTAATGAATTCCTTACTTTCATTTAGACAGTGGGAAATCTCGTTAGCAACCATAGGTTACCTCCTCCGAGGGATTCCCGCTCATCTGATATAGAAGCCTTAATTTAGTTGCAATTGTAGTTTTGTGATATTTGTGATTAAATTTTGTATTCTCTTATATTTTGAATGTTGTGGTGGTGAATTTTATCTTGATTAATTTTAGTTTTGGTTTTGATTTTGGTTTTATGGCTATCCTAACATATTTGGTTTTCATGTAGGGTGACATCGTTGTTTAACATGCAGACTTGAGAGAAGAAGTACAGAAAGGTAAATGCATTAATTTAAAAGCATACCTGTCGATTCTTCTCGTTCCACCACCTGAAAGGTCAATACTTTCAAGACATGTAGATGATTTTGCAAGGAATTTGAATTGCAGGAGTAGATGAAGGTTTAGATATCAAACCCCAAGTTATGATTTTATTGAATCTCAGAAGATCCTATTGGATGGTTTTAGAACAAAAATATGGCACAAAAATATGGCAAGTCCAATGGCAAGTCCAATTTGCCCTTCAGAATGTCCATTAGATTTCAAAATACTCGAGGCATGACCCTGGATTATTTTGAAGTTCTCTTGAAATATTTCGAGTTCATTGTGGACTTATCATATTGTTCCATTAATCATCCGAGGTCAAAGTGTGACTATCCCGTGGCTCGGTGAAACTTGACAATTTGATCATCTCAAGGATAGGATACTCAATTAATCAATTGATGTTTCACTTAAGAGTTATGTGAGTGGGTGCCCCTAATCAAGTTTAGGTCATTTTTTTAAGATTGTGTGCCCATAGTTAAAGTCAAGCTTGCAGTATTTATGTTTGTTAATCACCAACCATATTATCTTCTAAATCTGATCAATTGAGTGTATTCATTGAGCCTATGTCACTACTAAGCCTCTAATAATCATGATAGGTGGAATGGTGATTATCAAATTTTTGATTTAAGTGATATGCATTCTTATCAAATAGTCAAAATCATCCTCAACTTTGGGCTTAAGAAATGTAAATTATTTTTCTTTCTAGCTTAAGCCCATCACTTAAGAATCATTTGATCTTTGTTGACTTCCAAGTCATGAAGGTTAAGAGAATAATGATTTGTTGATGTTGTGCAAGGGTGGTGAGTGAGTTTTTACCTTTTAGTCCCATTATATATCAATCATTCAAACATGTTTATTAAGATCAAAATTACCCATTTTCCCCAAGTTAATCCTAAATTTTGATTAAGGCACCAAAATCTTGAATGGATATTTTACCCTTGGGGCACTTCACCTTATAACTCATTAAACACAACTCAAATGACTTTGAGGGTTTAGAGCATCATTTCCATGAGGTAATTACAATATTAGAGGAGAATATGTGGGCTTCTCAAAATTTAATTTAATTTAATTTTTATTTAAATTTAGGAAATATGATTTCTTAGAAATTGATTCATTGAACTTTCTAAACTAAAGTTTTTACTTGTGGGAAAATTATTAGAGGTTTCCTTAGGTTTGAGAAGTACTTAGACAAAATTTCATGATTTTTTTAATTAATTTATTATAATTATTTTAATGGGAAAAATAAGGAAAATCCACTTTTAAGCCTTTAAAATTTATTTTTAACTTAGGAAAATTAGGGAAAATTTTTTAATGAGTCACAAGTGATCAGAGAACAATTAGGCACATTTTGACATATTTTGATATTTTTTAGATTTTTAATTATTTTAAAATTCAAAATAAAGCTAAGAAACTAAGTATTTTCTAAAAAAGTAATTTTTTTATTCTCAAGTTCCTTTGATCACAAAGAACTCAGAAAACCACTTTTCATAATTTTCCCAAGTTTATTTAATTTATTATAATTATTTTTGTAAGAAAATACAAGGTTCCTTAGAAAATCAACTTTAATAGCTCAAACTTAATTAAATAATTTTTAAATTTTTATAGTGAGTAAATATGAATTTTATACGCAATGTGGAATTCATTTTGTCAAATTTTTATTAGTGCTAATTTTTGATAAGTATATAATTTCCAAAGATTAACACAATATATTTGCATTTAATTAAATATAGAAATTTAAAAGATAATTCAAACTTCATTATATTTTTCCTAGACTTCCCTAACCATAAGAAACCTAATAAAATTATTCCCATAATTTTCCAAATGAGATTTTGATTTATGTAATTAAAATAAGCCAAAATGGCTACCATAGCTTGAAAATTAGGGCTAGAAGCATAGAAACATCCTCTGACTTCAGAAAAATCCAAGGATATAGCCTTTGTCATAAGGAAAAAACTCTCAAAATTCCAAGCCATGGTGAGCGATGTTTGGTCATAATGAATTAATATACTCTAGAGGGTGTTTAATTGATTAAAAATCAGGAAATAGGAAAATAATTTTTATTTTTAGTCAACATTATTCTCCTCTGTTCATTGAGTAAGAGGGTGTTTTTCTTTTGTTTTTATGATTTTTCTCTTTTGTTTTTATGATTTTTCAAGTTTAGGCATTTAAAATAATTCAAAAAATCCATATTTTTCTACTTATCTTAACGCGGCGGCAACTCAACCTACAGCGACTTCGAACTCACTGGCAGTGCACACTCATTTGTTGCTGCCATCCACCTCAGTTGTCACGCGGCCCATGATTCACTCACCAAGAGTTTGTCCGACTTGATCTCCTCCAACCATTGGATACACGCGCGCTCGAACGACATCCGTTCATCGTCCCCAAGTGACCTAACTCGTGAGCTGTTCACACTAAAACCTTAAGATGTTTGCCTAGACTCAACCAAATTGCATGGAGTTTATTTCTAAACCTTCATCTACTCAAGAAGAACCTATCCATATGACATATATAGTATGAGATATAGTAAATATTTATAATCAATAAAAAATGCTCGGATTAGGGTTGAGGTTCAATGCCTTTGTCTGAGAGAGGAGGCCTCAATCAGATTGTTGTGGTATCTTTGATTGGGTCCAACAAACCTCCGAATGAAGGAATGAAGCTCTAGGTCCTAGCAAATTTTTTAGGTATGTTTTTTATCAAACTCAATTTCAAGTGTTGGTCTAGAGCTATCCTAAAGGCTGTTTCAAAGGGGGTTTGATGGGAAATCAACTTCATTCATTGTGGGGATGGTGTGTGCAAAATTAATTGAATTTTGGTTCACTTTGGAGGAGTGGAGCGATCTATTTTGGTTTTAGGGCAAATTTCAGTGAAGAAATTGGCTCTAAGGGGGCTATGAGTGGCTAAGAGTAAGGGGACTACACTTGTGATGTATTGGAGAGGTTCTAGTGAGGCTTTGGCAGAGTTTCCCCAAGGTTTCAAGCACTCTCTTTCTTTTCATGGAGAGGTCAATTTAAAGCCATGGCTGCCTGGTGGAGCTCAGGGCTGGGAGTTGGGTGCTAAGGCAGGCTGAGGTGGAGGGAAGAAAGGCTCAAGCATCCAATTAGAGCGAGCAAAGTCAGGGGGTTTAATTTTGGGTTTTGGACAATGGGGGCATCTTTGGGCTAGTCTTTTCTGGTGGCTAAGGTGGTGGCTGGCCAGAGTCTGGTCACCTCCTGGGGGGGGGGGGGGTGGCTAATTATGATTAACTCCCAAGGGTAAGTAATGATGGCAAAGATATATCAAGTTTAGGTCAAATATGGGGTGAAAACCCTTAAATCAAGGGACCATTGGTCTATAGCTCACCTTGGCTGGTTTAGATGGGTTTACCCTGAATTTTTACTTGGTGGTTGTGGTGTCATTAATTTGGTGGCTTAGGCATGGCTAAGTCAATTTTGGTGGAGGGGTTCAATTTGGGTCAAAATGGCGGGTCAAAATGGCTAGAAGTCAAAATGGCTAGAAGTTGTGTTTGGGTTAGACTAGCTATGAAATTGAGCTTAATTGATTGATCAAATTGGTTTAGATGATTGTCACAAGGGATTCAGAAAAGGTTTGAGTGATTTTGAATTGGTTTAGAGGTTCAATTAGGTGAGTTTTAGTCATTTGGCCAAAATGGGGTGTTGGGTTAGACTTGGGTCTAGGTTGGGCTAAGTCCAAATTTATGGTTGAAAATGGTCTATAGGAATGTTATGAAGAGTTCTCAACATCAATTGGGTGGCTCAACATCAATTGGGTGCATCAATTGGGTGGGGTTATCACATTCAATTTGATGGAATTTGGAGACAAACAAATTGGGGCAAATTTGGCGATTTTGGACTTGGGTTAAAATTGAGTGAAGTTGAGGTTTGACCAAGGACAATTGAAGGTCCAATTTCATGTGTAGAATTGCTAGAAAGAATTAAGGATTCAAATTGGGGCAATTTAGTGGGCCATGTGATTCAATTAGGTGAGATTAAGTCATAGGGCCAAAATTGGGTGTTTTGCTTTGGATCAAAATTGAGCGCAAAGCATGGGTCAGTTAGGCTTGGATTTGTTTTGAATTGATCCTATAAAAGATTAATATGAGTATAGGATTAAAATTGAGGGGAATTGGGGCTAATTGATGGACATTTGAGGTAAATTTGGAGAAATCGGGCCTTTAAAGACAATTTGGGGCTTTTTGGTAAAAGTAGTCAAATTGGCCAAATTTTGTTTAATTAAAGGATCAAAATTTTTTTTGGGGACATTTGAAATGATTTTGAGGGCTTTAGGAAAGTTTGGGATGCCAAGGGTAATTTTGTAATTTTGGCAAATTTGAGGGTATTTTGGTAATTTTGGAATTTTTGGAATGTTTTGGGCAATTTTGGTAATTTTAAATGGTTTGAAATGATTTTTGAATAAATTTTGGTATTTTGGGTGAATTTGGGAATTTTGGCCAAATTTGGGGTTTCAAGGACTTTTAGGTAATTTTGGTGGATTTAGGGGCAAAAGGCCAAGTTTGATTTTTTTGGTAGAATTGGGGTCCCAACCACTATGTATGAGCTATGGACTAATGAAATCCCCATTTGGGTCCTCTATTTACTACTCTTAGCTATACCTTAACCTAGGGTCAATGGCTCTATGGGACCATCTACTTGAGTCTCCCAAAAAATCAAGGGATGAAAGTCAACAATTTTTGCGTTAAGGATTGCAAGTGAATCTACGTGATAGTGAGTGAAAGTGAGTGAACAAGCTTCAGGCCAAAACTTAGGGTTA
Organism: Phalaenopsis equestris; assembly: GCF_001263595.1. NCBI lineage: Eukaryota > Viridiplantae > Streptophyta > Magnoliopsida > Asparagales > Orchidaceae > Phalaenopsis > Phalaenopsis equestris. The sequence goes on from NW_018219030.1 coordinate 209,850, forward strand.
ACCTTAAGGCCAAACAGTCCTATGGGGACTCACCTTGAGATACTCCAAATTGACCCCACCTACTAAGTGCTAGAGGTTAAGACCAATATGTGGAACTTCAAGTTGAGCAATGTAGAGTTTCTAATGGTGAGGTTTCCTTTTCTAGTTTTGTAGGAATAGTCAACAGGAAAGTCCTATGGCTAGACCCTAGGCTTACTAAAGAGGAAAAACTAAACCTCAACCAAAAGTGAGGTCAATATTGCACTTAGTGAGGAGTGCAATGTTATAAATTAGAAAAAGATTCCTGAAAAGCTTATAGATCCTTGTAGCTTCACAATTCCATGTGCAATAAAAGATAGATTTTATGGGAAAACTTTATGTGATTTAGGTGCAAGCGTTAACCTTATGCAATTATCAATATTTAAAAGATTGGGATTAAGAGAAATATCCCCTACTAAGAGAAAAATATCCCCTACTACTGTAACTCTGTAGTTAGCAGATCGTTCAATAACATATCCTAAAGGATTTACAGAAGATGTCTTGGTGAAAGTGGATAAATTAATCTTTCTTGTTGATTTCATTGTGCTAGATATGGATGAAGATAAGGAGATTCCTATCATTTAGGGAGACATTTCCTAGCTATAGGTAGAGCAATGATAGATTTGTAGAAAGGGGAATTAACTATAAGTGTTAATGATCAGACAATTATGTTTAATATATCCAAACCAATGAAATACCTTGCAAAAGGTCAAGATAATGAATGCTATAGAATGAATGTGATAAGATTTCTAAGTGAATGCCATTTCAAAATAATTTATGAAGAAAAATTTGAAATGAAAGAGTTGGAACACGAGCAAGAAGAGAAATTAGATCAATGTGAAGATTTTTATAAGGAAAATTCAATAAATGTTTGAGAAAGTTTTAAGGTTTTAGACGTAATAGAAAAAGATAAATCTTTTTGTCCGCTGATTGAAAAACCTCTTGAGATTGAGCTAAAGTTACTTCTTGAACATTTAAAGTATGCCTTTCGAGGTGACTCCTCAACAATAACTATTATAACTTCCTCAAAATTAACTACAGAAGAAGAAATGAGTTTAATGAAAACTTTGAAGAGTTACAAGAAAGCCTTGAATGGACAACTGCTGATATAAAAGGAATCAGTCCTTCAATTTGTATGCATAGAATTCATATGGAAGAGAACTGCAAACCGAGGGTTGATCCTCAAAGGAGATTAAATCATATTATGAAGAAAGTTGTTAAAAAAGAGATTTTAAAGTGGTTAGATGCTAGAATTATCTACTCTATTTCAGATAGTGCATGGGTTAGTCTGATTCACTGTGTTCCTAAGAAAGGTGGAGTGACTGTGACTATGAATGACAATAATGAGTTAATACCAACCTGATAAGTCACAGGGTGGAGATTATGCATTGATTATAAAAATTAAATCTCGACATTAGGAAAGATGATTTTCCACCACCCTTTCAAGATCAAATATTGGATATACTGTCTGGGCTTAAAAAAAATTATTTTTGGGATGGATATACTGGTTATCACCAACTATAAATAGCTCTTGAGGATTAAGAGAATACAACTTTTACCAGTCATTATGTCACTTTGCTTTTAGAAGAATGCCCTTTAGTTTATGTAATGCCCCTGCTACATTTCAAAGATGTATGATGGATATTTTCTATTTTTTAATTGAAAAAAGGAATTAAAGTTTTCATGGATGATTTTTTCAGTGTTTGGAACTTCATTTGAATCATGTTTAGAACATTTATAAAAAAATTTTAAGTGCTAGGAAGAAGCCAATTTAGTCATTAACTGGAAAGAATACTAATTTATGTAGCAGTAGGAATTAATTTAGGACATCAAATTTTAGAAAATGACATTGAAGTAGACCCTGCAAAAATTCAAGTGATAGCTAATTTACCTTAATCAACAAGTGTGAGGGAAATTAGGAGTTTTTTAGAACATGCTAGATTCTACATGTGATATATTAAAGAATTTTAAAAAAATGATAAGCCTCTATGCCATTAACCTGAAAAAGATGCAATTTTTAATTTTGATAAGGAGTGTCTAAGAGCTTTTGAATTATTAAAAGAAAAATTAGTCACCGCAAAAATTATTATTTTACCAGATTAGGAAAAAACTTTTGAATTAATGTTTGATACAATTGATTATGCTATTGGAGTTGTTTTAGGACAAAAACATGATAAGATTTTCAATGTAATATATTATGCTATTAGAACTCTTAATGAAGCTCAAATTAATTATACCACAACTGAGAAAGAGTTATTAGCAGTAGTAAACAATTTTGATAAATTTAGATGATACTTAATTGAAACTAAATATATTATGCATATTGATCATTCTGATATTAAGTATTTATTGAAAAAGAAGGATGCAAAACCAAGATTTATAATATGGATTCATCTTTTACAAGAATTTGACTTTGACATAGTAGATAAGAGGGGAGCTGAAAAACAAATTGCTGATCATTTGTCCATGCCTAAATTAGAAAAATCACTCTGAAAAAGAGATTAATGAACATTTCCCAGATGAAGAATTGCTCAATGTTAATGAGTGGCGTGTTCCATGGTATGCCGAAATTGTGAACTTCTTTGTTAGTGATATTATACCCTATGGAACGACATACAAACAGAATAGGAGATTTTTATCTGAAGCTAAGACATTTTTTTGGGATGACTCATTTTTATATAAACAAGGAAAGGATCTTATTATTTGAATATTTGTGCATTTAGAAGAAACTTATATAATTATCCAAAAATGTCATAATTCTAATTTTGGGGGACATTTTGGTGTTGATAAAACAACATATAAAATTTTACAATTTGGATTTTATTGGCTTACAATCTTTAGAGATATTAACGCTTATATCTAAACTAGTGATCGATGTAAACGAGTAGGCAATATTTCTAGGAGAAATGAGATGCCCCTTAATTATGTGTTAGAAGTTATGATATTTGATGTTTGGGGATTAGATTTCATGGGACCTTTTATACCATCTTTTGGAAATTTATATATATTGTTAGCAGTAGACTATGTACCCAAATGGATAGAAGCTGTTGATTTACCTCAATGTGATGCTCAAAGTGTTAAAAAGTTTTTAAAATTGAATATATTTTGTAGATTTGGGATGCTGAGAGTGATCATAACTGATGGGGGAAGTCATTTCAGAAATACAATGATTGAGAAATTATTAAAGAAATATCATATCAACCATCAAATTGCTACTGCTTATCATCCTAAGACAAGTGATTTGGCTAAATTATCCAATCGTGAAATTAAAGGAATATTGGAAAAATTTGTGAATCCAACCAAAATGGATTAGTCAGTCAAACTTGACTATGCTTTAGAGGCATATAGGACTGCATATAGAACTCTTATAGGCATGTCCCCATATAGGTTAATAATTGAGAAAACTTGTCATTTTCCAATTGAACTTGAGCATAAAACATATTGGGCTATTAAATAATTTAATTAAAATTTAAAGGATGCTGGTGAAAAAATACTATTGTAATTAAATGAGCCTGAAGAGATATGGAATGAATGTTATGAAAGTACTAAGATTTATAAAGAAGAGATGAAGATGTGGCATGATTGGAGGACTCTTACTAAGAATTTTGAGCCAGGTCAAAAAGTTTTGCTATATAATGCAAGTTTAAGATTATTTCCAGTGAAACTTAAGTCTAGGTGGATGGGCCCATTTGTTGTGATGAAAGTTTTTCCCTATGGAGCTGTGGATATCAAAGATCGTAAAATTAATAAAATATTCAAAGTAATTGGTCACAGGCTGAAACCCTACTTTTTAGGGGATCAACTTAAATTGAATGATCTTATGTTGCTGTGTCAACCAGAATAAGCACTGTTTACGTTGGGCAGACAACATTAAACTAAGTGTATTGTGGGAGGCAACCCATAGTTATCGGTGTGTTTGTTTTGCCTGTTTTGTCATGTTATGTTATTGTGTTTGATTTAGAAAATCTTGATAGTATTTTGAATATATAATGATTTAGTAATGATTCTAAGACCTTAATAGATGACTCAAGCATGTTAGAATGAGTTTCTAGGCATTAAGCCGACCTGTACTAAATCAAGCACGGCGCTTGAGCACCAAATTTCAGCGCTTAAGCACAATAGTTGATAAAACATGCTAAATGATGTTTATAGAAGTTGTAAACATGGATTTGTGGGTTTAAATGTGGGATCCTGGTGAAAGAAAGTGTCTAGATGTTTTAGGCGTGGTCTAGAGCCTATAAATAGAAGGGTATGAAGAGAAGTCTCACCACACTTAAATTTAACCGTAAATTCTAAATGGAGAGTGAGAATTCCTGGAAAGATGACATCTTGGGAAAGTGATTTGAAGAAGAAGGAGGACGTAATGAGAAAAAAAATCATTAGTCAGAGCGTGCAAGAGTTACATAACGATTTCCTGGCCATTAGTATCGAAGAAATAACGGAGAAAATCATTAAAATTTAGGCTGACATGACTTTAATTGAAGCAAAGGTGATGGAAGTTAACACACATTTGAAGCATATGGGATGGCAACTTAAGTTGCAGTTTAGCCATTCCAATTTTATAGAATAAGCAAGCAAGGCTATACATTTGAAAAATAAATGGATTGATGAAGACTTAACCAGAGTTATTAATCACCTTTCATTTTATCAGATTTACAATCCAAGTGCTGAAGGAAAGACTAATGATAGGCATGGATTCGTTCCACCAAAAGGAGAGTGGAATTAGGTTCTTTTTTTAATGTTTGTGTGTTTAATGTTTGATTGTTTGTGTTAAGTTTGTTTAAAGTGTTTTAATGTTATTCTTGCTTAGTGTTTGCGTTACGAACTATTTCATCCAAAACTCTTTGGATTGAGAAGCTATGTATTAAAAAAGTTTGTAATTGTTTGTAAATTAATATAAGTGTATATTTGTGTGAAATTTAGTGTTATTTTGTGTTGAATTGAATTAGTTAAGATTGGTGAATCTCGAGGAAGAGGAGAGTTATAAGGAAAGAAAATAGTTATTTAAATTTTATAAGACTATTTAAGAGTAATGAATTAGGTTAGAAGTGCATTTTACTTAACACCAAAAGTGTTAAAATTTGTGCTCTGGCCTTTAAGCCCCAAGACCTCGCACTTAAGTGTAGTTTAAACTGAGAGAGTGGCACCTAAGCCCCGAACCATTTGCGCTTTAGCGCCAGTTCATGTAAACCGATTCTTGAACAGTTTAAAGTGAATTTTTAGTTTGAAAACCCCATTTTTCCCTTGACTTTGTCCCCTACCTCTTGATTTTGCAATTTGGAGATTAGGGCATCCTCTAAATTGGGGATTTCTTGGTGGTTTGAAGAAAAACTTGTTAGATTTGATCTTTTTGAGGTAAGAGCTTCACTTATATGTAATATTTTTTAATTTTCACCAGGTATTTTGAGCACATTGTGGATCTACCCAAAAATCACTATTCATGGTAAAAATTTGAGAAAAATCTTTTAAAAATACATAGATTTGGTAGTTTAAGCTTTTAATTGTTGAGTTTAATGATTTAGAGTTGAATTTGAGATTTATTGTGAATTTATATGATTTTTAGAAATGACCCCAATGATGAATAGGAGCAAAGGAAAACCTCAATTTGATTCAAGCAAGTTTGTTAGTTTTTTAGCTCAGGATCGATATAGTGATGCATTGCAGTCAAAAAAATTGATCCCTGAGCGATGTTTTAAGAGTCCAGGTGGAGCTATTGATGACATGATGTCGCCAATAGTGGGAATAATTTTATTTTTTTTCAATTGTTGTCGTTATCTCTGTTGTTCGAGAGTTCTATGGAAATCTCCCCAAGGTTGAAGAAGGAGTCATAGTTAGAGGAAAGACAATACCATTCTTGCTAGAGGTAATAAATCAGTTTCATCAATTGCTCCCTAGTACGTTATGCTTTTATTCAAATTATAATCCAAATGAGGAGTTAGATGAGATTATTTCATCGTTGACTAGAGTAAGGGGATTATGGAAAATTACTGATGAAAGAAGAGTCAACTTCCCTACTTTGAAGTTGGATGCCACAGCGAAAGTGTGTCACTACTTTATTTCTGCTTATCTGTTGCCTACAAATCACCTAAGAGACTTAACCCGAGAAGGAGAAACCTTGAGCTATTGTATTCAGCAGTTCAAGCCTAAAGAGATTGGAGCTCTGATTTATGATGTTATCACCAATTCTGATGTTTCCGATACTACTACAGGTAATGGATTTACATCATTAATCTTTTCATTATGCAAGCAAGCTAGAATTATATTTGATAGCTGGGAGGAGATATTACGGCCACTCAAGCCCATTACTAGTGGCAATGTGAAATCCTATTCACATCATTGAATTTTTGGCTTGAGAGGTTGTTTTTCTAGTAGTCCAGGTGCCTCTAAATCTCGAGCTTCTACTTCACATGCTTCAACATCATAAGATCAAACTTCTAGATCTGATTATCAGTCACAATTATTGTAGAGGATATTGAACAACTTCAACTATACCACTGATAAGGTATTAAATTTAGAAAATTTTGCAGAACATACAAATGGATGTATGAGGGGACATAGTGATTATGAGGAGAAACTCCACTCATGTATGGAAAACCTCATGAAAGGTGACTAGAGTGTATTTTTCCCTCAATATCCAAAATATCCATCTTATGAGCTTGCAACTGTTTGACATAGTGACAAGAGTGATGTCGGGGAGGAGGAGGATGATTAGACTGAGTTCTATAGTTTATTTTCTTATGTATTGTTGTGAACTTTTTGTGGTACAGTTATACTATACCGTTGTTTTGTTTTAAGTTGTATTTTTTGAGATTGTTAGTTTTGTTTGTATTTTGTTTTTTTAGGCACTGCAGTGAGGTAGTTATGTTTTTGAGAGTAGTTATTTAGTTTTTGTGATATTAATTGTGTTAACTGCATTGTTTAGTGTATTTAGTTAGTCTATGTTGAACTTAATCCCGAATCTTAGAAAGGTTTAGAATATTGCTAACTTTTACTTTAGAATTTCATGTTTAAAATTTTCAACTTACTATCAGATATTTTTTTTATGTTGCGGTTGTGAATGTTTGTTAGTGTGTTTGTTTGCTTTTATGTTATTCTCCACTGCATGGAAGTTTAATGAATCTCTATATGTTAAGTAAATTAAAATTTGATCAATTTAATTCTTACTCATGTTTTTAATTTTTGTACTGTGTATTTAGGATGTAAAAATTCTTACAAGCATGTTATTTTTAGCTTTCATTCTTGTCTCTATATATATAGTGCTAAAATGTTTTATCTTATTAAAAATTTAAGTTAGGGGGGATGAAAAATAATTTTCAAAACTTGAATTTTATTTGTTTTCTAATGTGCTACAATAAATTTGATTTTGATTTGGAAATAAATTATTATGTATATGAAGTTATATTATGCAAGAAATATTTTGAATATAGAGTATAGAAAAGAGTAAGAAAATTTAGTTAAAACCTATAGTGATGAAGAAATGTTTATAGTTAAGAATTTTTAGTGTGGAAATGATAAGTATTGTGTAAATATCTTTAGTAGGATAAATTGCATTTTGAAAAACGTAGAAGGAATAAAATTTTATTTTCAAAACTTAAATTTCTTTTATTGAAAGTAATTTTCAAAAACTATTATTATGTTTTTAAGTAAAGGAAATTTATCAACTCTTTACTTTAGGAATGGAAGAGTGGAATTCAAAGGCGTATCCAGATATAATAATCCTTGCTAGAAAAAGAAATAGAGAAAAAGAAAAAAAGAAAAAGAAAAGAAAAAGAAAAAGAAATGAAAAAAGAAAAGAAATGAAAAGTTGAAAAATAGAGGAGAAGCTGGATGATTAATGCCTAGTCAAAAATTGGTTCCACATCTAATCTTTTTAAAGTATAAAACTTGAGAAACTCTTAAGCTTGAGGATATAATATACTAAATAAAATTATGCTTAATAAAAAACTTTAAGTGGATAAGTTAGAATGCTGAAACTTTATATTAGTGAGTTTATAATATTTCTGAACTAGATAAGAACTCATATTTTCAAACTACTTTACATTAAAAATTTCGAAACTCTAAGTTGGTCTCATTTACTAAAGTTTTTTTTAGATTGGACTACTATATTTCTACATCAAAATTTTAGAATATCCTAAAGAAAATAAAATAAATAATTTACTTAATTGGTTTTTAAGAGATTGGACTATCACTTGAGGACAAGCAACATTTTATGTTTGGGTGCTTTTGATAAACCAAAAATATATAGTCTTTATGTACACATTTATATTCCTATTTTTCAGATATTACGCTTTAATGAAAGGTATTTTTATTTTTTTTAGGTACAATAAAAAAGATTAAAAATGATAAAAGGAGTGAAAAAAGGATCAAATTTGGAGCAAAAATGAACTGAGGCGCCTAAGCACCCAAGACTTGTGCTTACGACCAATTACATCGAGAGAGCTACGCCTAAGCTCCAGGTACCCTACAGTTAAGCGCCAGAAGTAGTTATTTAATTATTCATTCAATTTGGAAAATTTTTTGAAGAGGTTTTTAAAGCAACCCTTGGTGAAAATGTGGAAAATAGTTAATGGAAACAAAAATTCATTCAATTGACTTTTGAAACGAGGTAACTTCTAGAAGATTCATTGAATGAAGACATATTTTGAACAGTCACCAAGGCACCTTTTGGAAAATTATAAAAGAAGACTTGGATCATCCATAGAAATGGGGAGCGGGAGAATCCATGCAGACCAATGCAGTGCTAACCACCACATACGCCGCCGCTGCCCACTTTTTTTTTATTTTGGGTTGTATTTTATATTGTAAGTGAAGGAAGAAATTGAAAGGAAATTCAAGACTTTGGTGGAGAGGATTTGAGATAATTTTTTATCTTTGTGATTACATTTTACATTTGGTTTTAATTTATACATTTGGTTTTAATTTAGACTTCTTCTTTATGTGCATGATTTCTATTTTCAAACTCAAACTGTGGTTGTGTTTTCTTCATGATTTCTGAGTAGTTTTCTTTATATATTTCCTTAAAATGTTAAGTGATTAAGTATTGGAGGGAAGTTGTGTAAAGTACTAGTCTTTAATGCTGGAAGAAGTTGTGATGAACTAAAACCTTGTACTTTATTTACTTCTTGATTTGGCCAATTAAGATGTTAATACCTGTTGTGTGAACATATAAGATCGAGATGGTGTTGTCTTAGTCAAAAAATTGTAAGAATCACATTTCATGTCATGGATGAGAATGTAGTTCATGGGGTTGAGTGAAAATAAATAGGGAAATAAACTTTGAAGGCTGTAGAATTGGAGGACTTTAGAGTGCTAGGCTAAAGCCCCCAATTTGGTTTATAGTTTTAGGTTTTGATACGAGATGTTAGTCCCCAGGTGGAGGGAGAAGAGGAAACTCCAGAGTGAGAGCTAGTATCTTTCTTACCTAACTCATTTTCAAGGCTATTCAAACTATAGATTAACCAATGTTCTTTATAGCGTCTCTACTAAGGGTAAAGAACATTATTGATCATATTTGACAAAGCACAATTAGAGTAATTTCACAACAAAATTCCTATACGTGTTAATGATTAATGATAAGGAAAAAACATATTTTTTTTATTTTACCTTCATATTGCAAATATCAAGTTAAATTAGTTAGTTGCTTACTTTAATTTTAACTATTAAAAAATACAAAAAATAATCAAACTTTCATTCCTATTATAGCACCTAGAGATTAGGTAAGAACATTTTTCTAAGTAGAACTTCGTTATCTAATTTCTCCTATTTTGTAAAGTGCATATTAAAGTTTTCCTTATGGGTTAAATATTTGTGGCTTAGTAAAAAACCTTATATTACTTGATAACGAATATGTATACTTGCGTAGTATCACATATTTAAATATTATAAATGTATTCTTCTTTGCTTAGAAGTTAAGAATTTACCTAGCTTTTGCTTGGGATCAAGTTTTTTGCTTTGTTGCACTTACCAAACATCTTGTTCAAAAAGGGTAAAGGAAAGTGATCTTTCCTAGTGGTTGAATTTAATTTTCTATAATTAATGAAGATTCATCATCCAGTGACTTGTGTTGTTGGTACTAGTTCATTATTTTCATTTGTCATAATAGTCACACTCCCTTTCTTAGGAACACATTCAATTGGACTCACCCAAGCACTATATGAAATAGGATATATTATTCCCGCATCTAACCATTTTAAAATATCTTTCTTAATAACTTTTTTCATCATAGGGTGGTTCATGATGTACTTACAATAAAATTCTGTGCATAGAAATCGAAGGACTGGTTCCTTTAATATCAGCTAACGTCTTTTAAAAGCTTTCTTATATCTTCTCAACTTTTGTTCTTGTGCTTCACTTATTTCTAAGGATACAATAATAGGTAATGCAGATAAATCTCCTAAAAAGACATATTTTAAATGTGTAAGAAGTGTTTTCATTTCTAGTTCAGGAGGTTTTACAATCGAGGAAATCAAACTTTTATTATCATCCATAGGATCTCACAATTTAAATTATTCCTGAACATAATCTAATTCTTCATTACTCTCTTCCATAGATTCATCTTGAGCTATATCCTCATTCTCATACTCGAAATATTCTTTTTCAATTTTCTTTTAAAATGTATCTATGAAATATTCATTGCTTAAATAGTCATTAATTTCCATTCTGAAGCATTCATCCTATCATTCTTTTGCTGAATATCTTCTTGACTTTGCAATATTAAATGTGACATCTTGATCGCTAACTCTCATTATCAATTTTCCTTTCTGCACATCTATCAAAGCTTTCTAGTGGCAAGAAATGGTTTTTCTAAATTGATAGGAATTTCTTTATCTTTCTCCATATCTAACAGAATAAAATCTACAGAAAAGATAAACTTATCAACCTTTACCAAAACATCTTTTATAACTCTTTTAAGATAGGTAATCGAACGATCAACTAACTGAAGAGTTGCAGTAGTAGGTGAAATTTCTCCTAAACCCAACCTGCTGAAAATCTATAGAGGCATAAGATTATTACTGGCTCCCAAATCATATAAAGCTTTTCCAAAAAAACTTTCACCAAATACATAAGGAATAGTAAAACTACCAGGATCCTTAAGTTTTTAGGAACCTTTTTTTGAATTATTTTGCTATACTCTTCACTAAGTGAAACTGTCACATTATCTGTAAACTTCCTTTTATATCCTTTATAAACTTCACATAGCTTGACATTTATTCCAGGACTTCAACAGATAGAACATGTATTGTCAATTTCCTCTATATTTCAAAAAATAATGTAAATTTATTATCTTTGTTATACTTCTTCAATCTTTGAGGAAATGGAAGTGGTGGTATTTCTATAGTATTTTTCATGGGTTTGATAAGATATTCTAACTCAAAATGAAAATCTTCACTAGATTTTTCATATTCCACCCCATTTTTTTCAACTTCAACTTCAATTTATTTTTGAACTTTTATTTCCAATTCTTCTCCACTTCTTAGTTGAATAGACTTAATTTGCTCTTTATTCTAATCTTTAGGATTAGTTCAACATTACTAAAAGAAGTTCCTGGAGGTCTATTGCTAAGTGCAGTAGCAATACATTCCAACTGATTTTCCATGTTTCCATGTTTCTAATTGCAGCTCCTTGCAGCTCCTTGACTTTATAATTGTGCACCCATTGATAATATTAATTCTTTCATTGACATTTTCTTCTCCTTAATCTATGAATTGCTATTGGAATCAGGAGGGTAATAAGGTTTATAGTTAGCATTTCTCTAATTGTTGGAGTTCTCCAATGTGTTCACAGCATTGTTCCCCCATTGCAGATTTACAACATTAGAGTTATTGTTAATCCAACTATAATTTGGGTGATTTTTCAAACCAGGATTATAATAATTGGAATAAAGAATATTAGATAGATTGTTTATTGCATTTAAAGTCTCATACAAAGATTGAGAATATATCATTTGTTCCAATGAATTTTCCTCAAGCATAGGAGGTGTCTGAGAATAGTTCATTCCATATTGATCTATCTTCTTTGATATTGCAATAATTTGAGCAACCAACACAAATATTGCATTAGAATCATTTATACTAGCTACTCTTTTTGGAGTTACTCTTTTAGAGCGTCATTAAAAATTATTAGTAGTCATCTTCTCAATGAAAGACTATGCTTCATCAAATGGTTTTGACATTAATATTCCACCAGCAGCAGCGTCAATTTTAAATCTAAGAGATCCAACCAATCCATTATAACAATTTTGAATTATTAACAATTATGGCAATGCATGGTGTTGACACTTCCAAAGGAGATCTTTAAATTTTTCCTAAGCTTCATAAATTGATTCTCCGTCAAACTAACAAAAAGATGTAATATCATTTCTAAGCTTAACAGCTTTCGATGTGGGCAATATTTAGATAAAAATTTTTGTGATAAGTCTACCCAAGTTCTGATAGATGCAGGTTCTAGCAAGCTTAACCACATCTTAGCTTTATCTCTTAATGAAAAGACATCATTTGACACTCTATCTTATTTAAATGTAGCACACAATTCTAGAAAACTAGCAAGGTGTAAGTTAGGATCCTCCGTCGGTGTTCCCCTAAATAGTTTATTTTTGTACCATTTAGATAATAGTAGGTTTAAGCTCAAATGAATTGGCAGCTACAACATGGTTTTGTATCCTCAAACGAATTTCATCTGCTATAGAATTAACATAATCTCTTAAAGGTCTCTGATGATGTTCATTTTCAATTCCAGAATTATTTATGCATGTAGCTATTTTGTTCAAATTTTCTAACTCTTTTTGTTATTTTCAAAAATTTATAATTGTTCTTTCTAACTCCGAATCATAAGGTATTAAACCTACCAATCTTAAACTACACATACACACACAATAAGTAATAAAAATAAGTAAATAGACTAAAATATAAAACTATTTATTTAAACTACAATAAGTTTTTTTGTTCAAATAAAATGTTATAAATTAAAAAGTAATTTACCATTTTTCCTCGGAAATGGGGCCAAAAACTTGATGTGGTGGTTTTGTGGTGCGTTGTAAATATCTTTCAATACTAAAATACACACACCACAACACAAGTAGTAAATATGCAGCTCAATCCCAATAAAAATAAATTTAGTATAAATAGTTTTATCTTTTAAAATTTTTAAGATGCCAAATCATAATAATAACGCAATTATACGTATCACTCAAGTAAAAAAGAGATCTAATGAAGTCATAAGTATCGATCCCATTGGGAGTTGGAAATTCTTATGGTTATAATGTCAAACACAATATTCAAACTATATTAAGTAAGAAAAACAAAACTAATGTAAATTTAATGTGCACTAAATGAAATGTAGCTAAAAGAACTAAGTTAACTTAACTAATTACTAAAATTCAAAAGTAGACTTATAAAGACTAAACAAATTTTTGTAGCGAAGCGTTCAAATTTAAGAAAGCGTCCTTCTCCTTTACAATGAGTTTATGGATTGTGAAGTAATTAAAATCATTTAAAATACCTATAAGATTGTATTGTGCCTGATAGGAGAAATCCTATTCTTTAACCTCTGAGAGTGCATAAAGATTATTGACTAATTCAGAGTTTGGTCCCTAAATCTGTGGTTAGGTTGAGAGGATATTGGCTATCACTCAAGATCTCTCACTTCTCCCTCCCCCGAGGTCTAACAATCTCACTTTAGTTTCCAAGTAACTTGGCCAAATTGGGGATTTTAATCTGTCACCTCAAAATATGCAATTTTGAGCCCATTAAAGTATATTTTTCTATTTATTTGCATGCAACCCCATTGACTATATTCTCACCCATGAAATTGAATGTGACTCTTCTTTTGTTGCAAAACGCATAGCCCGTTTTGATCTTATGTTTCTTAAAAAAATTTAACGATTCAATTGGCCAGATCGAAAAGTAAATGAAGATTAGAATTTGAATCATCACAATTTATTGACATTTAAAATAGTATAAAATAAAATCAATCCTTCACAAAACCATATCTCAAAGTAGGAACATATCTCATTGTCGGGAGAATGATAAAGAAGAATACTCAGAATTCATGAGAAGGATACGAAAAAACATAGATTTCATATATAAAACAACTTTTCTAACACTACTTCTCAAGTAAATTCCTTGAAGTTCCCTTCAAGCAATTTCTCTTATTACAACCACACTCAATTCTCTCTTAAAAATGTAATGAAGAAGAAATCTCTCAACTTCCCTCTCCTCTTACAACTCTAGAAGAAAATCCTCTCTTCTTCCAAGACTTCTCTGTCTCATGCCAACTCTTTCTTAAAACCTTTCGCCCCCTCCCCCTCTTCTTCTTCTCTATACACATCTCTTTTTTAATTAGGGCCAGCCTTCATTTCTAAGAGAATTCAAAATCCCCTCCATTTTCCTAAAAGGCACAACTTTTCACACCAAGAGAGATGTCCCTTCATTCAATAGCCTTTTGAAAGTGTCTAGATGCATTGAATCACTCAATGAGATTTCTGAATAGATTGGAGCCATCAAATACTGCTAAAAAATATTCACTAACCGCCTTACTCCGTCTTATTTTATCTCTGGCACCTGTAGGACCAGCCTTCTAAAGTCCACACTGTTCTGGATTCTAGCACCTCTGGCGCCAATTCTGGCACATCTAGCATCACTTCTCTGTAAAATCTTTGGGAAATAGTGCCCTTGCACAAGGATGCTAAAGTGCTTTGTTTTGACTCCAAATTTCTTTCTTTTTGCTCATTTTTGCTACAATTGACTAAAATTGATATACCTTCAACAGAACATAAAAATACCTTTCTTTAAAGTGCAATATCACCAAATTTAAGCCTAAAATAAATACATAAAATTGCAGATTATTTTGGTGTATCGGGATTTTAACCAGTGTCACTCTAATCAACTTTAACCCCCCATAATGTTTAAATAAAACAAAAACTTGAAACTCTTAAAAATACATGGTAAAACCTTTTGAATCTTTAGATCTTAGGAATGCTACTTTAACGAGGAGCTTGGAGCTAACTCCGTGGGCAGCATGATGAGTTGTACAAAAGATCAACTTTGAGAGAGCAAGCGGATCTAAAACAATATTTCCTTTTATTAAAACTAAATAACAAGCCATAAGATTTCAAGGTTATTTTTCTAGTACAACATAAATCTTCACCTCATCTTTATGCTTTTGTACAATCATGTTGTGCAGCTTAAGCCCTAAGTCACCTTAGGTTCTGAGGCTGCCGTTCATTACGACATAAATCCTCCTATCTTTCTGGTTATTTCTTTAATTGTGTCATGCAAAGCTAAACCCTAATAAATAAAATTGGCAGGATGAAACATTTAATAATATCTTTTCAAAATTGAAACCAAACCATAGGATAACTTGGGAAGTCACCGAGTTTCTCTTCAGGATCCATGACATTTCTTAGTTTTTCTTCCTTCGGATTCCATAATAATTGTTCCAAACTTAAGCCCTTCCCATTTGACACTCCCTTTTTCTGACCATAAAAGTCAAACCCTTTGAAATTCTTGAAGACAATATTATTTGATCTAAATGGAGAGTTTTCTTAGGTGACCCCAATCTTTTAGGATGTAATTAACTATAGGGACCTGTCCTTATAGGAAAGTTTAGAACCAAACTTAATTTAAACCATACCTAATCTTTCACATTAGATAGGGGAAAGTTTGTTGGTCAACATAAAAAGGTTTCACAGACTAAAATAGATGTCATGAGTTCTTTAGTTTATTTAATCGAGCCTCACTAGTAAGTAATAAGTCTATTCTTTGGGGTAGATGCATTAAATGCAATGTTGTGCTCAATTATCTGAACTATTGTCTATATGAGATCGGTCAAGTATTATATTTTTAAAAACTAAACTATTATTTTCTAAAATTATATATATACTAAATAAAATTAAAAATAAAATTTCTCAATTTGGCGACCAACAAATTTTCTGGCGACTTCACTGGGGACTAATTTCTCTCTCCATTATAATCAGAAAGTTACCCACAACACGTCATCCAACAAGTCACTAGACAATATAAGATTTTGAAGCCAAGGCTAGCAGAATATCACTGGTATACGATGAAGCTGCTTGAACAGATTCCCAACGTAACTCTATACTGCATTCCTTGAGGAGATAACACCGTACTGACACTCTAGCAAAACATGCTAAAGAACTGGCATGTCCACCGGAGAATTCCATCAACATTACAATGCAAGGACAATCAGTTTTATCTTAGATCGACCTCAAATATCTACATAAAATTGAAAAAGAAGAAGGAATGATGATTGCAGTTGCTAACATTAACGAAGACTGATGCAAGCCATTAATCAAATATTTGCAAACTGGAAAGTTGCAAGAGGATAAATCTGTGGCATATCCATCACGAGAAGAGCTATGTCATATGCTCTAGTGGGTGATGACCTCTATAGAAGATCGTTCGATCAGATGTGGCTGCAATGTCTGAGCAGAGTAGAAGTGTACAATATTTTCAAAAAAGTACATGTCAGATTGTGTGACACTCACCAGTCAGGACCAAAAATGAAAATGAAGATCAAAAGACTCAGATATTAATGACCAACAATGATGTTTGATTGCATGGATACAACTAGACGGTGTCAGCTTTTCCAAGTGCATGGGTGGTCTTACACCAACCTCCGATGGTGCTACATCCAACCGATGCCTTGTGGTCATTAGAATGTTGGGGAACGGCCATAATAGGTCCAATAGACCCTCCATCCTCTAAGAGACACAAATTCATTCTTTTCTCTACAGATTACTTCTTCAAGTGGGCAGAGGCAATGTTGTTACGAGAGGTTACATCACAACATGTCCTTTAAATTTTTAAAAGTCAAATTGTCTACCATTTTAGAGTACCACGCAGACTGATTTTTGATAATTGAACAACCTTGAAGAGCACAAAGATTAACAACTTTGTCAAAAGACTTGGGATAGACTGGAGGTACTCTACAATTTACTATCCTAGGGAGAATGAACTGGTTGTGACCTTTAACAAAACACTGGTATAGATTTTGAAGATTATATTGAACAAAAATAAGAGAGATTGGCATAATAAACTATTAGAAGCTTTATGGGCCTAATGGACAACTTTCAAAACTCCCACTCAATGTACAACGTACGCACTTGTGTACGGGTCCAAGGCCATAGTGCCACTGGATGTTCAGAAACCATCTCTCAGAGTCATCGTCTCCAACCAAATTATAATAGAAGAAAGTGCAAAGCCTAGACTTCAAGGATTAGAAAGTCTCGAGGGAAAATGACTAGAAGCACAACAACAATTCGAACTTTACTAAGCCAGGAGGGTACAAGCTCATGAAAAATTGGTCTGCCCGAGGTCGTTCAAAATAGGTGACCTTGTTCTTGTTCTCAAAAGATCTATTCTTGCACGTCGCAAGATAGATGAAAAATTTGAGCCAACTTGGGAGGGATCAAACTTGGGAGGGATCATTCAGATCATTCATATAGAAGGTCTATTCAAGATGAGCCTAGCAGCTGGTGGATTCTCGAGGCGAAAGACCTATTTTGTTGATTAATGGACAATATTTGAAGACATAGTATACAAATTGACATTGCTCAAAATAAGATTTTGAGAATTTGATTGTTTTGGGTATTTATTTGGCCAAGCGTCTGTGATTGGGTATAAAATTTTATAATAAATCAACCTCAATAAATAGAAAGCTTTTGAAGTTGCACACATCGATGTTCTACTTTCTACTTTTAAGTTTAATATTCTACTAAATTAAAAATATATACCTATCAATAAATAAATAATCTTTGCACCCGTGTAAACAAAAATTTTGTCTAATAAATGTTTTGTTTTGTTCTTGTTCCTATTATTAAATTTCAGCTGTTCCTATTAAATTTCAGCGCACTGATGTTTTTTCTATCATTTGTAGAAAAAATGTGAGGATAAAAGCTAATATTTGCTTTCAAGGATGGCTGGAATCTCACAGTTAAAAAGGAAAGGACATCTCAGGGTGGCATCATATACTTCAACATGGACTTCTGTCAAGTTAACGTAAACTATGAGGGTCCCCTGATGGACGTGGTCAGTCGTCAAGAGAAAGAAGGGCTACCGTGGATGTTAAAGATTAGCACTAAATAGGATTCTTCACTAAAAAAGAAGAAATTGATAGCGTAGTAGAATCTGATGGAAGGGACTAGTCACCTATCGTCCATGATAACTGTGCCAATAGGTCATCTAGTCAGTGCTGATAATGTGAGACTGTCAGATGCACCGTTAAGAAGAACTCAACATAGAAATGCCAATTGCCAAAAACACAGAGCTTTCTTAGGTGAAAAGAAAAGATAACCAAAAGAGGCAGAAAACTTACCCCAATTCTTGAGGGAAAAAGCTATGATCCCTGCATGAGAGAGACATTCTCCAGTTTGCCTGCCATAGAAGAAGAGTCTGAGTTTCCTACAGAGCCAACATTATCTGTAATTTCAGATGAGCTTTGTGCAGGTTGCCCAACATGCAACACCGAGATCCCAAAGCAGATAACAGACATAGAAGCATTTGTGGAATGCACAGAATGTAATGTCCTCCACTTAGAGCATTACAACACTTTGGAGGAGTACACATCTACCGACAGTGGATTTCGGACTACCAGCCACACAATTGGAGAATCATACATCCCATTGGATACAGAGATAGTGCATACATGGAATTCTGTAAATATTGAAATGACGGAGCAGCCTCGACAGTCGTAGAGGATTACCATGATAGAGTTGGACAAGATGAGCAAAGTAAAGAAGAAAGAGTTTGAATTCGACGAAGAAATTCACAAACAATTTTTCACTATATTGGAAGGTTTGGAACTGTACACCAGAGTCTTTTCTAAAAGTGAAGAAAGAAGCATTCTTGACTACGTATTGTACCTATGAGAGAGAGGCCGAGCTGGTCTGCTAATGGAAATAACTTATTCAGAACCATGAAAGTGGATGCGTGGAAAAGGCATGAGATCCATCCAAAGTGGTTGTTGCTACAATTTCACCAAGGATAGGCATGGGAACCTCCCGGGGATCTTGAGACTCGATGAGGTGGATCCATTGCCTCCCACAATAAAATGGATGATAAAAAGGATGGTCAGATGGACCGTGCTGCTAGCAGAATGCATTCCAAACAGTTGTATTATCAACATTTATGAAGGGGGAGAGTGTATTCCCCCACATATAGATCACCGTGATTTTGTCAGACCTTTTTGTACGGTCTCATTGAAAAGTAAAAGCTACATTTTGTTCGGGAAAGAAATCAACATTGTTGGACCTGGTGAGTTCAGAGGATTAGTTGCAATTCCGTTGTCGGTGGGTTCGGTATTAATTTTGAAGGAAAACAAAGTAGACCTCGCCAAGCACTGCATCCCTGGAGTGTCGAAAGTAGAGTTTCCATTACATTGAGAAGGATGGAAAATAATAAGAGGCCATATGGATTCCGACCGGGTCCAGAATTAGAGGAGCTACAGTCATTCGAGCTATGAGATGGTTGTACCTCTAAGTACACACAAAGAGAAATTCTTGTCTTGGAGTGTGGCATAGTAGGTCAGCTTGATTAGGAGCTCGTCCCAGTGAGGACGAACAAACCGTTTTTTATAACATTTTGTAATGCATCAGAGCAGCATATATGATATATATTCAACAGATGATGTTTCAGATGTATTCAGTATGACCGTCTCTTTTGATACTTTCAGCATGTATTCAATCTATAACACCTATTTGAAGCATATTAATGAAATTTCTTTCAGATTTCAAGATAATTGTCAAATTTCCCTTTTATGCGATCGATAAAAAGCCTCAGAACCATACGTTGGTTCTGAATCATAATGAATAAAGAACAAAATAATAAATTTTTTTTTGATAACATAATTTAAATAAAATATTCTTTTGAAAAATCAACCAACCAAAATCAAGTTTTGAGAATATACTTTGATAATTAAATGTGATAAAGACAACAAGAATGAAAATAAATTATTGAGTTTGTTTCTCTCGAGTTCGGGGTTTCTTACTCTTCGCTTGTTGATACATATTTTATACCTATTTTCGATAATATTGCACTTTAATGGAAGGTATTTTGATGTTTTCTTGCAGGTTGTTAATTTTTAGAGCTTAAAGCAAAAAGAAAGCAAAAAGAATGAAATTTTGAGTCAAAATCACATTTTTGAAGAAATGCTTAGTGCCGGCAGCTCTGAGGGCAACGCCGACAGAGTAGAATAAAATAATGCGGAGATTTTTTACTCAGTGCCGACGACACCAGACCAGCACCGACTGCCTTAAAGGCAATGAAAACTCTGTTTCTAGATGGTTTGATGTATTTGGACTATTTTTGAAGAGTTTTGGGAGGCACCTCTTGGAGAACTGACCTTGGGCTCTATTTGGGGCCGAATTTCATCAAAAAAATGGCTCCTCTACGTTTTTCACTCCTTTACTTTCCTTTTTTCGCACCACATCATTCCATTCCACTCCCATATTGGAGTCAATTAATGATTTTTTTTTCATAGTTTAGAGTTTTTGTGGTGAAATTTAGTGTAAAACTTTTTGTAAGAGTGTTGGCGAAGGAAAAAAGTGAGAGATATCTTCTTCCTGCAT
>NW_018219031.1:0-988 GCF_001263595.1 Phalaenopsis equestris
TGTGGTGTGTTGGGCAAGCACTCCGCGGATATTGGCGTTGACCGACGAGATCAATAAAAACCGATAGAAACTCCTAAGTCAATAGACTGGAAAGTATGTTTAGAGTTGCGTGTGTGATTTATTTCTGTCGGGGAATTAGCAGTGATCGTCTGGTTGAAATCAATGAGTAGAGACTCTCGCTGGGGATCGAAGAGTGAATTTTGAGTTATGAAATTTCAGGTATTTATAAAGGATAGGAATCAGTATGTAAGTGCTTACCCCGAGGTGGGAATTAGAATTTGGGTATCAATCCTAAAAGAGAGAGAGAGAGAAAGAAAGAGAGTCGGAGTGTAAGGACCGACCTCGAATGTAATGAATCAGAAATGTAGGACTGATTCGAAAATGAGAATTGAAATGTAGGTCAATTCTCGAAAGAAAATGTCGGAATGTAAGGACCGACCTCAAACATAAAGAATCAGAAATGTAGGACTGATTCGACAATGAGAATTGAAATGTAGGTCAATTCTCAAAAGAAAGTGTCGGAATGTAAGGACCGACCTCAAACGTAAGGAATCAGAAATGTAGGACTAATTCGATAATGAGAATTGAAATGTAGTTCAATTCTCAAAAGAAAGTGTCGGAATGTAAGGACCGACCTCAAACGTAAAGAATCAGAAATGTAGGACTGATTCAGAAATGAGCATTGAAATGTAGGTATCAATTCTCAAAAGAAAGTGTCGGAATGTAAGGACCGACCTCAAACGTAAAGAATCAGAAATGTAGGACTGATTCGATAATGAAAAATTGAAATGTAGGTATCAATTCAAAGATGTAAGAATTGAAGTGTAAGTATCAATTCAGAGATGTGAGAATTGAAATGTAAGTATCAATTCAAAGATATGAGAATTGAAATGTAAGTATCAATTCAAAGATATGAGAATTGAAATGTAAGTATCAATTTAAAGATATGAGAGAATTGAAATGTAAGTATCAATTCAAAGATATGAGA
>NW_018219031.1:2359-2843 GCF_001263595.1 Phalaenopsis equestris
GGGGGAATGCAGTCACCTTCTTCATAAATGTTGATGATGCAACTGTTAGGAATGCAAGTGGCCGGTAGAATATTCCACTTAACCATTCTCTTTATCATCCACTTTATCATCGGTGGTAACAGATCCACTTGGTCGTATCTGAGGATCCCAGGCAGATTCCCCTGTCTGTCGTTCGTAAAATTTTAGCAACAGCCGCACTAGATGGTGATTCTTCCCTTTCCCCACATCCATTTCTTTAGCTCAGAATACGTTATCTCCATGAGAAGGCCCGCTCGACCTCCATCTCTTAGATCGAAGATGCAGTCCAAAATGCTTCTTTCATCAATTTCAGAGAAAACCCTGGTATATAGCTCCAGGCCCTCCAATATGTTGACAAAGTTTCCTTGAACCTCTTCATAGAACTCGAATTCCCTTTTGTTTACTTTGCTTATTTTGTAGTATTCCACCATACCGGGAGTTGGCAGCTGCCTGGGGCGTTCCTTCC
>NW_018219031.1:4664-6397 GCF_001263595.1 Phalaenopsis equestris
TAGTAAATTGTAGAGTATCTCCAATCTATCTCATGTCTTCTGACGAAATTGTTGATCTTTGTACTTTTAAAAGCTGTCTCATTGTCAGATATTATTCTTCGTGGTACTTCGAAATGGTAGACAATTTGGCTTTTCAAAAATTGAAGGACGTGCTTTGTCGTAACCTCTCGTAACGGTACTGCCTCTGCCAATTTGGAGAAGTAATCCGTAGCGGCAAGTATAAAATGCGGCAAGTATGAACCTGTGTCCTTTAGAAGATGGAGGGACTATTGGACCTATTATGTCCATGCCCCAGCACTCGAATGGTCACAAGGCAACAGTTGGGTGTAGCACATTCGGAGGCTGGTGTAAGGCCACCCCTTGCACTTGGCATTGGTTACATCTTCTGGCTGTATCCATGCAATCGGACATCATTGCTGGCTAATAATATCCGAGTCTTTTGATCTTAATTTTCATTTTTGACCATGGCTGGTGAGCGCCATACAATCCGGAATGTACCTCTTTGACAATATTCTATGCCTCGGCTCTGCTCAAACACCATAGCCACATTTGGTCGAACGATCTTTTGTAGAGAACCTTTCCCACCAGGGTGTAAGACATGGCCCTTATTGTGATGTGGTGCACCTCAGACTTGTCTTCTAGCAGCTTTCCAGTAAGCAAATATTCTTTTAATGGCTTGCGCCAACCTTCTTTGATGTCTGTAACTATATTTATCGATTCTTCTTTTCATAGCTTGTGTAGAGTTTTGAAGTTGATCCGAGACAAGACTCATCTTCCTTACCTTGTGACTTCAATGGATGACTTCGATGGAATCCTCTAGGGGACTCGCCGTTTCCTTAGCGAGTTTTGCTAGAGCATCGACATGAGCATTATCTCCCCAAGGAATCCGGTAGAAAGTCACCTTAGGAGAGTTTGATCGCGTACATATGGTATTCTGCTAATCTTGGTTTCAGAATTCTGTATTGTCCGGCGACGTGCTGGATGAAAATTTGAGAGTCACCATAAATGGTAATGTTCGTTATATCCATTGAAATTGCCAACTCCAATCCGGTGATTAAGGCTTCATATTCTGCTTCATTGTTGGTACATGGCTCCGTCAGGTGGTACGAAAACCTCAACATACTCTTATCCGACGTGATAAAGATCAAACCGATCCCTGCTTTTCCTGGTATAACTGTGTCCGATCCCTTGTCTTTCCTAGCTGACGAGGTACCATCAAAGTACATTTCCCAGCACTGCGCACTGGGAAATTCCATTTGTAATATCTGCTCGTATGGTAACCTGTCGTTGAGAGAGGACCCAGCTGGCAGTGGGTGTGTAGTGAGAAAATCTGCTAAAATCTGTCCCTTGATAGCACGGAGGGGAACAAAAGTTATATCAAACATTAAGATCATTGACCATCCCGCTAAACGTCTGGAGAGATTTGGTCGGGTCATCAAATATTGCAATGGATTAACTTTCAAAATTAGGGTGATCCTATGAGAAAGCATGTAATGTCTAAGCTTTTGAGCGGCAAAAATTAGTGCTAGACAATGCTTCTAAATAGGTGGATACCTTATCTCCATTGGTATTAGACGACGACTCAAGTAGTAGAGCGCAATTTCTTTTCCCTCCTCGTTTATTTGGGCTAAGCGTGCTCCAAGAGAGTCATCTAAAGCCTCGGTATAAAGTATCAATGGTTTTCCTGGGATAGGGGCTGCCAAGACAGGAGGTGTCATTAAATATTGTTTAAC
>NW_018219031.1:6463-7571 GCF_001263595.1 Phalaenopsis equestris
CTGAGAGGTTAGAAATAAAGCGTCTCAGATATGCCAACTTCCCCTGAAAGGAACGTAACTATTTCAGGATTTTAGGGGGAGGCAATTCCAAGATAGCTTTAATCTTATCCGGGTCAATCTCAATTCCCAGATGACGAACAACGAATCCTAGAAATTTCTTGGAGGTGACGCCAAAGGCGCACTTTAAGGGATTCATTTTAAGGTCTTATCGTCGTAACCGTTCAAACACGATCCTCAAATCGTACAAATTATCTATTTTTCATTTACTTTTGATGACCAGATCATCCAGGTAGCATTCTACTTGATTGTGAATGAGGTCGTCAAAAATCTTCGTCATTGCACGCTGATATGTCATCTTCGTCATTGCATGCTGATATGTTGCTCCGGCGTTCTTTAGGACGAACGACATCACTGTGTAGCAGAAAATTCCAATCGGTGCTTTGAAAGCTGTGAGCGTTGCATCCTCGGGAGCCATCTCAGTTTGGTTATTCCCCGACGATTCGTCAATGAAGGAGAAAATTTCATGTGTCGAAGCGATGTACACCATCATTTCTAGTATAGGTAGTGGAAACTCATCTTTTGGACATGCCTTGTTCAAATCTCTGAAGTCGACACAAACATGGATCTGTCCATTTTTCTTTTTAATTGGTACAATATTGGCTAACCACTTGGGTTACTGCTCCTCTTTAACAAAGTTGGCATCTATCAACTTCTTTACCTCGGCGATGACTTATTGTTCTTTCTCGAGGCGCATTCTCCTTGGAGCTTATTTTACTGGGGTTACATTCTTGTCCACCCCAAGTTTATGGACTACAACCTCTGTTTATAGCCCTGGCATTTCATCGTAGCTCCATGCAAAGCAATCCTTGAATTTTGTTAATAGTTTGACCAATTCTACAGATTCTTTGTCATCAAGTACAGAACTTATAAACGTAGGTCGGGGTCGTTCTTCAGTCCCGAGGTTAATCTCTTTCAATTCATCGATAGTGGATTTAATTTCTTCCTTAAATTCTAGCAGAGCATCTTCTATTGGTTGTTGATCAGATTCATCCTCCACATCGAGGCAATCCTCTTCTGACTCCTTAGTAACAACCATAGTAACAACCAT
>NW_018219031.1:7643-8127 GCF_001263595.1 Phalaenopsis equestris
CTCGACTTTTAGTATTCCACAATTTTTGAGAAAACCAAGAAATATGAGACGTATAATGAGCCATCTTTTCATTGGCGGACCTCCTGTTCAATTAACTTTTGAAAACAAGGCGAGAAGTAACCAAAAGGCAATTCCATTAATTCATTAGAATCAACATCCAAATTTACATGTTTTTCAAGCTCAGTAGAGGTAGAAGCGCAGTAAAATTTGATCGGCTTTGAACCAACACTACGGACTTCCTTGACCTCTAAACTCTCGACTTTTTTGAGGGAGAATCGGAGTGAGGGTCATAGTATTCACATAGTGGTTTATCCGATCATACATTGTTTCATATCCATTCTTCTCTATATCTTATAGGGATATCTTGTATTTAGGATTCTTCTGCTTTGTGATCCTTACCTCATCTTCAAAACTGTCTTCATTAGTTGGCCTAGTCCGTTCAACAATTAAATTGATCTTTCCTCGTCCGCGTCCCCGGCCTCGA
>NW_018219031.1:8892-10170 GCF_001263595.1 Phalaenopsis equestris
CGTTGTAGTCTACTTTGTATGATCCTCCAATTTTGTCTTGATTATGTGGTTCTTCCACTAGCGGAGGTGGGGGTACCTCTTCTCGAGTCATTATCTATTTTCCTTTGTCTGTTGGAGTTGTTCTTGGTGGTAGCACTTTTTCGCTCCTTAAGTTGACTTCTGTGACTTCTTCTTCTTGAGATATCATTGTTGAATCTTCTGGTGTCTTTTCCTCCTCAACGGAGAGGTCTAAGTTGATAGCAAACAGTATACCATGATGCTCGAGAGTTTGCTCTTCGTTATCGGTGCTGTCGTAAGAGATATCATTGATGTTTTCTTTGGATTTGACAATGAGCTCATCAGACTCAAGCGTGATTTGAGGATCATTTTGGGGATCGAGATCGCAACTAGCTTGGTCATAATCAGTCACGTTATTACCATAAATAGTCAAAACGTAGCCAAAATCGCAACCGTTATATTCATAAGGCCCCGAAGGGACAAAAACATAATCATACAAAGTCAAGGGTTCGAGGATTTTCTTCCCCAAATTTGAGACAACCAATCTAGTAGAGCCAGCCTCTATCCTTCCCCCTGTGCTATCAATCTTGGCAGGGACACTTTTCTTTTTCTTATTCTTTGTTCTCGGGCTCGATATGCTGCAAACTCTGAATGGAGGCTTGTTTTGATGCAGACTGTAGCTTGTTCAATATCATCTTGGATGATCTACTCCATACCTCATTCCATCCTTCTTTGGTATTTGTAGAAGCTTGTTTTGATGAATCCTGTATTCGATTGAAGACCCTGTTGAGTTCATCCCAAGTTGTACTCCATTCATCTGCTCCGACATATGGATCAATCGGGGAGATTGACTCGGCTGAAATCATGTTTATGGAACCTTTTCAGGTTCTCTCAAATACTCCTTTAGGATTGTTATATTCTCTTCCTTGAGCTTCTTCTCGAGCCAGTCTTTGAAGATGAAACATTTGTCTATAGTGTGCCCAAGCAACCGGTGGTATAGGCAATAATTTGGTTCATTCTTCTTCCGGTGTCTTTTCCTCTTCACTTATAGTGATTGCTTGTATATTACAAAATCTATTAATAGATGATGAGCTTGTCGTTCCCCGTTAGTTATCATTAGATGCATGTCTGCTAAAATAACTAATTCTAGTGATCGGAGAAGAAAAATCGAGGGGAACCCTCTTGAGACGGCCGTTGGTTGGATTGGCTGCTCTGTTTCTGAGAATACTGTGACGATGATTGATGATTATCTTCTGCATGTATCTTTATCGGCTGCTTTCC
>NW_018219032.1:0-20837 GCF_001263595.1 Phalaenopsis equestris
GGATAACTTCTTCCTGGGACTTTAGCAGACTCTCCCTGGCTATCCTCAAGGAATTCATCTTTTTTTATCAAGGCAAGACCCGAGGAATGAGAAGCCTAGCTCGCCTCCAGGTGTGATCGATCGGCGTGCTTGAGAAATCTCTCATATGATAGTCACTTGAGCTCCACATAAAATGTCGTAGACTATGTCATTTCTACCAAAAGAGGCAGCATACACTGACTATCGGTCAATAGGGGATGTCAGTCCTTCGAGACATTCAACAAGTTGAACCGGTAGTCATCACTCATTTGTAGCCATTCTTCACCCCTTTCGATGAATGTCATCTAGGGTTCCCCTATTTTCTCTTCAATGAAGGAAGGGCTAGAACGTTAGCACCCTCCACCGGCTCGTTCCCTTCTTAGTGGACGGTTTCCCGGCTAAAACTCAGAACTAAAAGAATAAGCAGAGCCCTCCGAAGTAGAACCAGTCAGAGTGACAGCAGGCTCAACTGTTTTGGTCCTCTCAACCAAAGCCAAGTGAGTGGCATCGAGTCAAACATTCAATGAAGAAGTGATGATCAACTCATCTAGCGCGACAAAGGGAAGATCTATAGCACCAGCCCCCCTTTGAGTTTCCTCAAAGCCCATTCTTGCTCCCTTGCATTGCCTTGCAATAATCGAATGAGATCGCACAATTATAGTTAATTCATTGATCATCGTGACTTGAACAATGACTGTTGTCTTAGAAACAAAAGTTAAAAATTGCCTGATCCAAACACACGACACCAAGAGTGCTACTAGTCATAAAAGCTGACGGGAGCCTTCAACTTCCTCCGCTGCTTTTCCTCAACTACTTTTGCTATGGTGGCCTAATTAGCGTTCAAAGCACTCCAGACACCCAGAGTCATCTTCCCTTCCATTACCCAATCTACAGTCCTTTCCGTGGTACACTGAGTGACCGACATTTGTCTCCTTTTCAACACGTTTTGAACGGCCTACAGCTCAGCTGGTAAGGCTTTCAGCTTACTGCCTGACACCTCTCACGGGTGGGTGACAATATCTCAGTCATCGGTCGTAGAGTTGACCAAGAACTTTTTCTGTCAGTCCCTTTGTTGACCTTAAAGGAGTAGTGACTAAAATTGTCAATCGACCAAGGGATACTGAAATGGCGGCAAAACATGATAGAAGTCATGATGGTCGCGACGAATTTCAACTGAACTTGGGTTGGAATGACCCTGTACTTGGTAAGCACGCTCCTGGGCTCCGGCCATAGGGGCAAACGAAGGCCTTGCTTAAACTGACCATGGTAGAACACTAGATAAGGGCTATTGTCCTCCATCGAGTGCCCCACGAATGAAATCCTATGGAGTGTAATGTGGGTACCTGATACATAATGCTCCTAAAGGCTCTTCACCTCCCTGACCATCATAAAGGAAGAATTAGTCACCTGCATAGTACCGAAGAGAATTGGAGAATACTTTGGATCTATTACATTTGAACACAAAGAACAAAAGGTAAAGAAGGAGAAGAAATCAGAAAACTCGCAGAGCAGGAATCAAAAGTTGAAAAGAGTGACCGTTGGCCCTATTTAAAGGGCAGGCACACAAATCAAAGAGCTAGATAGAGATAATTAACACACCAATTATCATTTTAAATTCCTCCAAAATATTATTTCATTACAAATAACATTATTATAGTTATCAAACAAAGTGTTTCATAAATTGGTCCTCTGTGGCTTCAGACAGGGCATACACCTCAAGAAACCTCTGGAGGACCATCTCTCCACCGAACCTAATCTGCTCCATTCGGCCTACCTTGTTATGAAATCGACTCAGAACTGCCAAATTGTGAATGGATCTCATCTCAGCACGTACGATGTTTAGGGAACATCCGATCGATGTGACCTCCCTTTTATCAGGCAACAATAGCTGACTCATGTTGAAAAGCAGCCTCTAGAAGCTCGTAAGAAGCCAATCACCCTAGCACAGATGGATCGACAGGGTTTTCTGTGGACTGATGCAAAACTTTTATCATCTCCTACACCCGGTTTTCCATCAACCCAGGTTTAGTGTTCAAGGTTGGACATAGGAAAATCAAACATGAATAGATCAAATGGGATCAATTATTCTCGGAGTTCAAAGGAAAGAGGAGTTGGGGTAGTCATAGACTTCGAGACGAACCTCAATGACTTCCCAAACTATCCTACTGTTGAGCTTCAATTTTAAAAATGATACTATTTGATGTTTTATCCTGTCATTTTATTATTTAGGGCTTACACATATATGATCCTGATCATACAAATAGCATGGAAGATAGAAGGTTTTATGTCGTACCCAGTGATTACCTCGGAGTCCAAAGACGAGTTAGAGCAGACTATACAACATGATTGTGCAAAGGCTTAAAGATAAAGAGAGTTTATGTCACTATAAGCATACTACCTCAAAGTCCTATGGATTGTTGTTATTAAACTAAGGAAAGTTTTGTTGTTGAAGTCCTTACTATGTTGTTCACGAAGTCTGCTTCGAACTCCTTACTGTAGTAGTAGCTCCAAGGTTTGCAGTTTATTTTATTATTAATGGACTTAATTTTTAATTTAAATTTCTTTTGAGTTCACTTAGTTTAAACAAGTTGTTAAACTTATCTGAAATGGAGGACCCTCGGTAGCAACCGTAGGTTACCTCATCCGAGAAATTCTCGTAAGCTCAAAAGAGGTAGAATTAAGGGCGTTCAAAAGGTTTAAGTGTATTTAGTTTTTGAAAACATGTATTTTTTTGCTTTTGTAAGTGCATAAAACATGCATGGTGAAATAAATTGCATATGAGTAAAAATATTGTAACACAAAGTGCAGTAAATCTATTGTAAAGAGTACCTAGGTCTATGTTGTCGTTGCATGGTTAGCATAATATAGTTACAAGAAAATTAAGTAAATTGCGAAGAAATGAAATAAAAAAATAAGAAAGTCTAGTACATAGAAATTCAAAAGGGAAATTGTATTACAATGCGAGTAAGTAAAACAAGACTTGTGACCACATATGAAAGAACGGGACTAAGTGTAAGGCATTGATGAAGGTGGGGGCTCAGAGCTGGACTTTGTGCTTTTAGTTTTTGAAAATACTTTTTAAAACAATAACAAGCACTTATATTACAATTTTTCTGAAATAATTCCACAATTTAATTATGATTTCTAACTCTTTTAAGAAAATTTTGTCGGTTCACAAGCAACGACACCAAAAACTTGGTCTGGTCCACAATTACGTAGATTTCTATATTCCAAAAGATGATCAAACACTTCACCAAATTTATATTTAGTGGCTAATGTGAATAAATGAAATGTTATAAAGTTTAAAATAATCGATTTCACACTATGGGTACTACACAAGTATACGTATCATTTTAAGTAATATAGAGCTTTCTTTAAAAACCTCCGTATCAATCCCACAAAAAAACAACAATTCCTTATATAAACTTTAGCGAATATTTACTAAAAATTGCAGAAAATAAGCTAAAAAATATGATATCAAGTTTAGATGTAAGGAAAAGCTACTAAATTCCTAAAAGTTCAGTTTAAAACTAAATGTAATAGTAGATGTTCTAAATTATGCTAAATGTAAAAGAAAGTTCTAATTAATGAAAAGCATTTTTAACCTTGCAATGAGTCCATAATTGGTGTAGGAATCAAATGTTATATTTAAAAATGTTGTAATTGGGATAAATAGGAGCATACGTATTCTTTACTCATTCCGAGCATAAAAAATATTAGCTAATCTAGAATTAGTTCCTGATATTATGGTAATAATAATTAGTTTCTAGTCTCTCACTTCTGAGTTACACATTGTGTCATCTCCATAAGACCTACCCAGGACCCAAGTTTCAACTCTAGACCAAATTAAAAAAATCTAGTCTGTGACCTTAGAAACTCAAATTCTACGCCCATCAAAATTTATTTTTCTATCTATTTGCACTTACCTTAGATTTTGGTCGTCTTCCTCTTAAGGTTAATGAGGTACTCACTAATTGGGTGAAATCATGACCCTACCGGGTCATTATGTTTCACAACAGATTTTAACATTACAAATGACCAGTTTACAAAGTAAATGAAGAACTGGTGACAATACCATCCCAATTTTTGGAATAAAAAAAATTCTAAACAAATCAAATCCTCTACATTATTACTTCTTATTGTAATGAGAAAAAAAAGGAAAACTACTCAAAGTTCATGGGGATAACAAAATAAAACATGATTTATATAAAAACTCAAGTCACAAAACAAAACTTAAACAAAAGATACAAATATGTATCTCAAACTTTTTCCCAAGCAATCCTCTGAAGTTCCATGACTTCCTTAACTCCAATAGACACTTACAAGACTCACAAAACTCTAGAAATCACAAAGACTCACCACACTCTCACTAAGGTGGCCACCCACTCTAAATGGTGGTCAAAGCTACTCAAAAAAGACTCAACACACCCCCTCTTCATTTGGAATTCAACCCTATATACATAGCTCTAAAAATCACCAAGGGTTGTTTTAGACACCTCTTAAAAATTTGTCTGATTCCATGAATATAAGGGTAACTGTTTCTGGCACCTAGGCGCCAACCATCTAGAAGATTTTGGCGCCTAGGCGCCAGGTCACCTTTTTTTTTTTCTTTGGCTTTGTTTTCCCATTTTTGCTCATTTTGCTCTTAAACTCTATTTTTTGTACCTGAAATAAAAAACATACAAAATATCTTTCACTAAAGCATAATATCCTTAAAAATGAGTATAAAATGCACATTTAAAATAGATAATTTTGAGGCGAATCATCTGCGCAGAGTATGGCTGCGAGGGAAAGACAAGAGCGAATCAGTGAGAAGACGTTGGAGCTGGGCCGGCTTTTCTCGGGCGTAAATAGGATGAACACTGTCGAGTTGTTGCAGGCTGCTTTTAAATATGTCAAGTTCCTTCAAGCTCAAATTGGCATTCTTCAGCTCATGGATTCCATTTTAGTTCCCATGAGTTCATTTTTTCAAAGTGTGAATTTTTTTTTTTGTTATTATTCAATTAAAGTGTTGCTTTTAGAATTGACTGATAATAATTTGAT
This sequence comes from Phalaenopsis equestris, assembly GCF_001263595.1. Taxonomy (NCBI): domain Eukaryota; kingdom Viridiplantae; phylum Streptophyta; class Magnoliopsida; order Asparagales; family Orchidaceae; genus Phalaenopsis; species Phalaenopsis equestris. The sequence goes on from NW_018219032.1 coordinate 5,062, forward strand.
AATTTATGTTTTTTGGGCTATGAGGGGTCAATTATGCATGTTGACAATTTAATAGTTTTAGATAAATATTGCAATTTCGGTTAATATATTATATTATTTATAAATTGATGTTAATGTGTAGGTGTGCAAAAGTGTAGAAGAGGAGCATTTGCAATTGTTGTTGGGATCTAAGGTTGTCCAAGAGAAGTTTCAGCTAAGGGAATGTGTGTGGTGTCAAAAGAAATAGTGGATGAATTTGTGGTCGATCCTCAACTTAAATCTAGACTGCTGATTTCGTGATCACGGGACAAGTTTATTCAGTCTATTGAAGTTGGAAAGCTATTAATTTTATTTTTTGTGGATTTTCAATTTTTCAAGTCCTTTGTTTTGTAAATAGTTAATTTCATTTTTTTTTTATTATTATTTTATTATTTTAGACATTAGTGCTTGTATGATTTATTTTATCATTTGAAACAGAGAAAGAGGTGCTCTTTTTCATGCTGAAATGTTTGACTTTCATTTAATGGATATAAATATATAAAAAAAATCAAATGTTCAAATCCTTTATATACGTGTGATTTTTTATATATATAATTAAATATATAGATGAATATCATATCTGAAATCAATTTTATACTTTGAGCAATAGTGTCCGCATTGTTATTCCAATATTTATCAATTTTTTTTATAACATTATATATAATGGCAACAATCACTAGTTCTAATTTTACACTTCGAATTTTTATGTCGAAATTTTACTATTGTTGGATCCTGATATTTCTCAGTACAAGTTAAGGGAGAGTAATAGAGCTAGAAATAATTGCTATATAAAGCTCAAATACATGTGATTGTGTAATCGCTTCAAACGTATGAAAGTGTATAAAACGTACAAAGAGGCAATTAGCCCAAGTTTTCGGACTCGTAGTCCACCCTCTATTTATCAGAATGGGTTGACTCCTCATATAGGAGTCTCACAATGGGCGCTTGATATGTAAGAACTCATATGTATATAAGACTCTAATTTTACGTAGAACGTCCATTATTTCTCGTGTTGTAATTAAATAAAAAATTTTTTTGAAGGATTAAACCTAAAAGCTAATGAAGGGTAATCAAATCAATTAATTGCAACATTTGTTTCATTAATATTTGTTATCATCATAATCATAGTCACTTAATCAGTTAATTTAGACTTAAATGGTCTTACAAAACTTTCATAATTTCGCCTTATTTAGATGCCATGAGTGAAATTGCTGGCAAAATAAGTTCAAGTGAAACTCATTAAATTTAATTAGCATTAAAATTGTATATTAAAATATCCTCAAAAATTAAATTTCTATAATTTTATGATAAAAAATAAATAAAAAATAAAACGATAAATCCGAACTTAGAAAGGAATTTAGTTACAAATTATTTATGAATTTTGCTCAATAATTAATCACAAATATTTATTGAATTTTAGTGAGTACTTAAATGTTATTGTTGCACGTTGAAGAGCAGATCAAGATGTTGATCGTTTCCCCACTCACAATATTTAAAATATATAATATTTAAAAAATAAAACGCCATACATTGTGCAGCACATGCCTCAACTAATTTTAACATTTCCACGTGCTACTTAAAAAAGTAATTTTAAGGGTCTGTTTGGGGCAGCTGCAGCTTATTGAATAATTGTTGACAAACTGATTAAAAATAATATGATGACAAGCTTGGTGTGGTAGTTATTACAACTTTTTATTTTTTTTTTTGAAAAACCAGAAGATAGGTGCGGTGTGAAAACGCTGCTTTTAGCGTTTTGAAAACTCATAAGCTGTCAAAACGTAGTTTACCCAAACAGATCATGTGTGTTTTCAAAACGTCACCGCACTAAATAAGCTGCCCCAAACGGACCCTAAAATATGTGCCAGTATAGTGCTCCGTCAAACTAATAGAATTTAAAGTATATGTCACACTATTAAAAAGTAATATATAAAAAGAACAAAATCCAGAAATGCCTAACAATGTATCCATGATGTCATATATCTGATTTTTATATTTTTGCACTTGCTGGAGTTCCTTATTTTCAATAAAAGTTTTCTTCATAACTTAAAAATAACCTACTTAATTAACTGAAAAAAAACAAAGATAAATGGAAAAGAATATGGATTAAATGAGAAGCAAATCATGAGAATTGTGTCTTATAATTTATTTCTATAAATAGCAAATTCAGCACTACACATACAAGGAGTGAGAGTGATTGTATAGCCAATCATCCATTGAGGGAGAGATTGATACAAATAAAAGATAGTTAAATATGTCAAAAATGAGCATTAAAGATGCATGCATATAAAAGTGAAGAATGAGTGTTAAATAGTAAATACTCCAAAAGCAATGTGATTGGCACCAATTAAAGAGAAGAAAGTAAGAAATAAAGAAAAGATGATTTCAAAAACCTACAATGTAGGAAATATGGTTTGAACGATATATAATGTAGGACAGGACAGACCAGCAAAACAAGTAGATATAATTAAGGTACAAGGAAAAAACAGACCACACAATTCCAACGAATTTAGATATCTGACACCTAGATCTTGATTTTTACATCTATATCACTTTACCTATGCTAAAAAAAGTATATTTTATATGAAACCAAAGTTTAGATGTAGATATCATTATCCCAAAGCCAAGTTAGAAAGAAACTATCATGTTCTGTTCAGACATTTGAATGCCATTATTTTAAATAATAGCAAGCAAAAAGGAAATATCTAAGTTGTCATCATCAACATCATCATCATCATTATCCCAAACATTTGGGGTGTTTCAAATCCACATTTACCATTTAGATCATAGAAACTTTGGGATAGATTTAAAAGAATTGCAACAAGATTATTATGTCACATGGTTTGAAGAGTTTGATTGAAAAATGCAGCTCATAGTTAAGTAATGTATGCCAAAAATGAGAGAATAAAAATGGATGTGTAAGAAATGAGAATTGAGCAATAAATGGTTATACTAGATAAGCAATGTGAGATTGAGAACCGCCAATTAAGAAGATATAAGACAGGCATACAATAAACAAAAAAAAAAAAAAAAAAAAAAAAAATAGAGATAATATAATCAAGGTATACTAATAAAGTAGAGCAAAAATAATATGTATAGATATGCAAACAAAATACTTAATAAAATTAGCTAAATACATGTGTGGTGAGCGAAAGAATTGAGGATTGATGAAAAAAACCCCAAATAAATTAAAATAAAGCCCTTTAATGATAATTAATGATTGATTGACATGGCAATAGGTAAGGTATTGTTTGATGTAAATCACCAAGGTAAACCCATTTGAAAAATATAAGTGAGAATCAAGCACCAATGTTGCATAGTATGTAAGAAGATATTGAGAATGAGCTCGGGAAATATTTGGCATATACCTCCTTTTGAACATGTAAGTGAGAATCAAGCACTAGTGTTGTCCACAAGAGCGAAAAGCATACACCAAAGTACATCCTCCGGTAAAAGTCTAGTAAGAGCATCCATAAATAAAGCAAAAAAAATATAGGCTTAAAATCGATCCCTGATGTAATCCAATTGAAATAGGAAAATATTTGGCTAATCCTCCTTCTGTTCAAACACAAGTATTCAAACACAAGTAACACACAAGTAACAACTCTAGTATACATATTTTTAATGACTTGAATATAAGTCATATCAACACATTTCTTCTCTAAAACTCTCCAAAGAGCTTGTCTTGGAACCTTATCGTGAGCTTTTTCTAAATCAATAAAAATCATATGTAAATCCCCCTTATTCTCTTTGTACTTCTCCATCAAACCTCTGAAATTCTCCATTAAACCTTACAATAAATGTATAACTTCCACAGTAGACATGCCCGAAATAAATCCAAACTGATTATGAGAAATCTTATTAACACTGTCATGGCCGGGTTCCAAAACCCCGGATGTGAAAAATGGAGGATTGTGTTAGGTAGTCGACAACCAGCATAAAATTTATCGAAAAATCATGACATGAATCTTCTTTATTACCAAGAGTCACAAACAAAAAAATCAAAAAGGATTTTAGCATAATTCAACCACAATGATTTAACGTAAGAAATTTTTGCTATCAGTCCCTAGAAATCTAAATTGTGAAATCAGTTTAAATAGCAAATGTAACACAAAAACAAAATAATCACTTTTAATGTTCTTTTCAAATTTTCCATTTAATTTGCACCAATTCAAACGGATTTAACTTCAACATGGTAGATGATTATTGAAAAACAACTTAATATTCTATTGTCGAAAATATTTTGAACAACATTAAAATTATTCACGATAGCTTCTATCTGGGATCGCTTATCTTACTGTGCCAGCTTAGCCTTTGTAATATTAGAGTTGAGTCAGTATCAAATTTCCTGACATGTTAATAACTAACAAAATTATATGCTTAGAACAAAAACTATGGTCGACTGATGCCTTGCACTTTTATCATCTTCAGGCTACACAAAAAAAATTTCTTTCCCGATAGGGATAATTTTGATTTTTATGTCCTTTTCAAATTGCAATCTACCTTCATAAAAACTTAGTGGCAGCAATAGAATTAAATGTAACTTTAAAACCTAGTGATTTGACAACAACTAATTTTTTAAACCTTTTTTCACTGCTTCTTTGCAACTTAACCTTTACTTCCTACCACAAAAAAACAATCACAAAAGCATACCTTGCTCTACACATTTTTCTACACTGACATCTAGACTATCGTAGAATCACTACAGTAGAATCTTTAGAAAATGCAAATCCATAATTTAAAAAAGCTTAAGCTCAAATATCAACAATGTCAATTGGCTTTGGGATTATAAATATTAAATGGTGAATGCTTAGTTGTTTCGAATATAATCTTGCAATAGGCAAATTCTAAATGGCTAAATACATTCTAATTTATTAAAATTTTCCTCACCATACACCTCAATAAATTTTCTAAAAACCAGTTGCACTATTGTGACTTGCCTACCCATCAGTTTATGGATAGAATTCTAAGATAATTTAGACATAGTACCCATAAATTTCATAAGATTACTAAAAATAGGATAAAAATTTTGCATCTTTATCGAAACTATAGTTTTGAGATATAAGATATATCATTGTTATCTTAAAACATTTTTCCAATATAAGACGCATCTGTTGTTTTATTACAAAGTAAGAAATGAGCCAATTTGGAGAATCTCATAAACTCTATCTACACTAAGTGTCTTAGGTAAACCCAAAATAAAATTCACAAAAAGATCCTCTAAAGGCATATAGAATACAAGCAAAGCAATATAAGTAACAATTTTTTTGCTTACTTGCTTTTTCTTACTTGAAAGTAAAGCAAGAGGTAAAAATCCAATCAGAATTCCTCTTGAGATCATACCAATAAAATATATTCTCAATAAAACTACTAATATTCTTCCTTTCTAAATGTCCAACAATCGCCCCTAAATGTGTAACTCTAAATAAGAAAATATAATAGAGATATCCTGCGAACAAACAAGTGTTGATCTATACAAATATCCATCTAGGACTACAAATAAAACATAAAAGATATAATAAGGCTTGTCCCTATGCCATGACGAATGGGATAAAAAATCTATGCATGTAAAGTAAGCTTCCCTAAGTTTATCAACATTTGAAATATTATGCTCTAAAGATCTAATGTCCAATGCTACTCTAGATAAAACATTTGTTGGTTTATTGTAAACACCAAGCTTGTCTTTGAGAACAAAGTAGTCATGCAAGAACTCCACCCACTTTATATGTCTATAACTTAGCATGTTTAGCGTACTGATGAACCTACGATGCTTATAATTAGTATGTAAAATGAAATCCTATGCAACAGGTAAAGACCAAAGATTGGGATATTCAATGATAGCATTAAACTTTGTCATATGTAGAACAACTTATTTAGAATCATTCATTTTTTCACTAAAAGAGGCTACAAGATGATTCTCTTAACTCAATATGCCTACAATGCTTACACTTCAGGCATCATATGTTTTAGTGAAATCAAGCAATCTCAATGCAGGAAAAGAGTTCATAAGCTTATCCAAAACTAACTAAAAATTATTATCTCATTTTGGGATAATTATGTTGAAATCATTAAAATAAATCACTAAAAATATTGCAATAACTAATTTCAAATTGTGTTCATAATTCTCATAAATGAATTTAGACCATTAGATCCTAAGGTATAGGGCACCACCAACGATTAATACACAGTTCATCTGAGATTTTAAAAATCTTTCTTTCATTCATCCACATATCTCAACCCGATGTGATGGTAACCAATTTTATAACCATCTTATTAAAATAAGTACTGCCAAAGATTTAATCCATCATTCCATCATATCCAAGTGTAGAGAACCTATACTTAATAATAGTAATTCTATTAATAACTCCGGTATCAATGCACATTCTTTGTGTTACACTCTTCCTAAGGGATCAATAAAGCTAAGCAGTACAATGACTAAAGCTTTCGAAACCATACCTAAAGATTCAACATACTTGAAATAGTTCAACCAAGAATGTGGGAGGTTTAAAAATAATGAACTTAGGACTAAATCTAAAACATGATGCATCTCCAGTAGAGTCATAGAAGGAGAGGATGTATCAAGAAACTCAAAAAATAGGTTAGATACCACAACAAAAAATACACATTCTTCACAAGAACTCGTAAACATGAAGATGAAGAGAGGATGCATCAAGAAACTCTATAAAAACTCCTAGTATAACACTGTTAATAGTGATGTGCCAAACACTAATGTAAGCTCAAAGGTAGCATAATCACTCTCACATTAAGACTCCTTCATAGTAGATGACGTAATACTAATCAAGTGAATTTTAAGCCTATTTTTATATAAATGTGTAAATAGTTGAATTGAGGTGGGATAACCTTTTCACAAGTTTTCTCACTGCCCTAATAGAGAAGATTCATATCAAACAATCAAGATCGCCCGAATAATATATGGTCTACATTAAGGGTATAAGTGACTACGACCGATAGATCGCCCTAATAATATATGGTCTACATTAAGGGTATAAGTGACTCAAGCCGACTTGTGAGTTGGCTCGGTTCAATAAGTGGCTTGTTAGCTAAGCCAGATGAACCAACAAGCTAAGCTCAAGCCTGCCCTAACTCGACTCTTTAGCTTGTGAGCCAACTCATTTAAAGAAATATTAATATAAAATAAACTCAAAATATATGATATTTCAAAATTTTATCTTCAAATTATTAAAATTATTTAAAAAGTGATATTTTATATTTTATAACAAGTGATTTATTATTATTTGTCTCTTGATTTCTCATTTTATTTGTCATTTTATTATAACACCAGCTTCAATTAACATTAGTTTCTCCCTTTTAATAAAACAAGCAGCTCAAACTAGTAAACTTAAGCTCAAGCTTGAGCTCGAACTCAATTAATTAGACAAGCTTAGGCTCAAGCCGAGGTTGGCTCGAGCTCGGCTCCACCCCCTTTCACCTCCATATCCATAGCGAATACATCACATCACACATGATTCACATAAGTCCTCATTTTTACAAGCACCATATGTCCACTAATGATTGGGATAGATATGTGGTTCACATGAAAGGACTCTTGAATATGGTCCAAATTTTAGGTTTGGCCATTAATTTCATAGGTGGATATCACATTTACACAATGCTCCACTCGTTCACTAGCCTATAACTATTCTTACATGTAAAATACATGCTAAAAAATTCATTCTTCAATCTTTCATTTTATTATTCCCAACAGCTAAGCAATCTATAACAATCACACGGAGCTCATTAATATCTCTTCTAACTTCTAATCAGATAATCATCATCCTCGTTTAAAAAATAATACTTGGCTCTGCGGCGTTATTACATACATCATTTCATATAACATTTAAACATATTATCTCCATAATATTCTCAAAAAAGGACTATGAATGATTTTGATGCTCTGAGCACTTGCTAAAGAAGGATTAAATCTAACAACACAGCTTTGTGTATGAAATGAGGAATACGTTACAATCTCAGTGATGGGTCCAAACATTTTTTCTCAATGAATGGTTTGTGTTGTGGTTGAGGATTATGAACATCTACTTCATTTCTTATTTTCATCCTAAAGCTAATTATAAATTTACCAACAAGTTGTCAATCATTGTCATTACACTTCGTCTTGGCAACCAAATCCTCAAAAATATTTAGATACTTAAAAACATATATAATTTCTTTTATAAGAGTAATTAATTGTCCATTAAATTTTCTATCAGACTGCCTTATACAATATTTAAATATTGACAACTCTTTCATTTCAATACAAATGATAATAACCACAACAAACATTCCTTCTTTTGCCCAATATTTGACTAAATTTTGCTTGGCTAATCAATATCATTTTAGTAACAAACACTGTGAAAACCATAAATTTGATATAACTCAATGACTTTCTCTCTTGGCTAAGCCAATATAAGAATTTGTTTGAAGACATAAATCCCATCAAAAATTATTGCATTTGCTTTAGTTTTATTGTGAGATCAATGACGTATTCCCATTCCATAGGTGGTGTTCTCCTCTAAATGCATCCTTATTTTCTCGAGGTGTTCCAATAGCATGATTTTCTCCTAATGAATCATTTCTAAAACATATGGCTAATATCAAGACTCTCGATGGAGCTTTAAAGTTTAAGTAATTAAATTGAGCCATCATAAAGGATAAATCGTTCGCATTTTTACATTATTTGCATTTAATGAACGTTGCACTTATTCAAACATAACAACATGCCCATTAAACTTAGCAATAAGTTCTTTGCCAATATTGACTAAACCTTAAATTGTTCCATTGTTGCTCAATTTGGTGGCATGCCATCTAGTTAGCTTACAATCTACAAACAAAAACAATTATGCAAGCAATTTGAATAAATCAAATTATGTCAGTTTGTGTTGTGGCTGAGATAATTTGAGTGCACAAACACATAAATTTTAGACACGAAAGGGTTGCCTAGAAAAAATCTATAAATTACAAGTACAAATTAAACTTACTTAAAGGATGGATCGAAATCAAATTAACTTGCTATATTTTGCAATTGGTAATAATCGAATGAATCATGCAAACGATATTATTCAAATATCAAAGTATTTGAGGTAGTGGAACACACAAATAAGAAAAAGTAAAGATGAGTAAGTGTCATTTTACAGGTTGGTCAAAACAAATTGGCTAGCTTTGTAAGTAGAGACAACTAGGAAATCAAATATAAAATTCACATGGAAACATTCCAAACATTCCTTTTTCTAATAAAGACATAAATCAATAAAAGGAAATAAACATTAAAATATTTAGATTACCCAATGCAATTGGAAAAGCGATTTAAATTAAATCAAATTATATGTCACGGTTTGTGTTGTGGTTAAGATAATTAGAGTGCACAAACACATAAATTTTAGACACGAAAGGGTTGCCTAGAAAAAATCTATAAATTACAAGTATAAATTAAACTTACTTAAAGGATGGATCAAAATCAAATTAACTTGCTATATTTTGCAATTGGTAATATTCGGACAAATCATGCAAATGATATTATTCAAATATGAAAGTATCTGAAGTAGTGGAACTCGCAAATAAGAAAAAGTAGAGATCACGTTAATGTCATTTTACAGGTTGGTTAAGCACAATTGGTAATAACTGTAAGAATCATGCAAATGATATTTAAATATGATAGTATTTGAACTAGTGGAACTCACAAATAAAAATGAGTAGAGATCACGTCAGTGTCATTTTACAGGTTGGGTAAAGATAATCGGCTGCGTTTGAAGGTAGAGATAACTATCGAACCTCAAGATTCACATAGAGACGTTCCAAACATTCCATTTTCTAATAAAGACATAAGGGAAATAAGCATTGAAATATGTAGATTACCCAATGCAATTGGAAAAACTTGCATTGGGAAAACTTACTTATAAAAATATTCCTTCCTTTAAATTGCTTTCTTTTCCCAAGGGTTGCTCCAATGCTAATATTGAAGAAGCCATGGATGGAGGAACGTTAAGAATAATGCTTGCTATAACGATCTCCAATATAGTAGAACCCCTTGGAAAATTAAGACTTGATTGTGGTAACGGGTGGTGGAAAAATATTGGTTGGTCAAGCTTTACAAAAGCACAAAACCAAAATCACTTGGCCCCCTAGATGTCGGATTTGAAGTGCAAAAGTCCCCATGTGGCTCCCCACCAATTTAGAGTCTAAAGAGAGCCTTCAAAGTCTTTTCTTCTTTTTTTTCAATAATTTGTAAACAAAAGTTAACTCTTCAAAAAATAACAAGATAGAAGACTTGAACCAATGACCTTTCTAACCAAATAAATTTCTCCAAGAATTAAGCCATGGATCCCCTTAGATGATACCTTTAGAAATCAAGTCCAAAAAGTTTTGCTTGGTCACTCTCAAAGTTTACTAGTCTTAAATTTTATAATGTTCTTCCTCCCACAATGTGATATAATAATGAATCATAGATGTGTGATATACTGATGTGAGCAACTTCAAATTTAGGCTTAAACCTAATACACAAGTTACATTCAAATATGCAATCTAAAGATACAATAAAAATAAAACATAAAGCCATAAAACCTGACTTATCTTGAAACTGCAACACACGGTATAAATAAATACATACATAACTACTTCAGACCAACAAATAATTCCAAGTCACTTGCATCACAATAGTTGAAAGGCAACCAAATGGAAAAAAACAATAAAAACAAACAAACATTATGATAAAAAGCTACCTTTGACCATCGACTAATTGCAGATATGTCTTGCCTCTCCTTCAACATTGACTTGAAGCTACCCATAGCTGCTGCTCTTTCTGCATGAATCTTTTCTTCAGCCGCCTTCTTCCTTAGCAACACCCTACAAAACACTCCAAAAGTATATAAAATGCCATGCAATTATTCATCATCAGATACTATCAAATCTTATTAGTAAGCCATTTTGAACAAAACATACTTTTCATTGAAAAGAAACTCTCTTTCTTTACGTTCTATGACCTCAAACCGTGGATCATCTCCCTATTTTCTTTTAAATGTTTGAAAGTCTAATCTGTGAATCATATCCTGAAATAGTAAGCACATTAGCATCGATTGAATGGTCTGCTCAACCAAAATAATTACAAAATGGGCGAAACAAGCAAGCTACCAACAACCTCCAAGGCTTCTTCCAATAGTTGTTTGAAACCAATAATTGCAGCCTTCTGAGCTGCTTTCTTCTCCTTCCTTTCTTCCTCAGCACGTGTCCTAACATATTGTTCAAAGATTGCTCGTCTAGCAGAATAACTTGGAACTGCCTGCTAGTACCCATACATGTAGCACAAAAAGATAAGAAACAGTTCAAGTAAGAAATCCAATAATTGTATCCAAGTACGGTGTGGAAAACATTCATTTATTTCACCTTCAAAATATATATTACTAAGATGAAATATTATATTTAGGTTAAATACATAGCACATCAAAGTTAAAGAACAAAAACATAAAATTCGTGATTAGTAAACCATATAAGAACCCTCAAAACTTAAATGCAAATAATCTTTACCCTACTATCAACACCAATAAGTTATACTGAATGAATCATAATCCAATTCAAGATTAGTAAAACCACATAAGACCCATAAAAATTTAATTGCAAATGATCTTTACCCCACTATCAACACCAATAAGTTATTATGAATGTGTCATAATCCAATAAAAAGTTGTTCAAAACACTTTGTGCACATAAAAATTTTTACAATAACACATTACAACGTTTAAAAAGTACCCAACACAACAGCATTCAATGATATGTACGTGATTTTGAGGTCAAAAAAAATCATATAACAATTCAATCATTCATAACATCTTATACATGCAGTCCTTATGATTGCAAATTTCAATGGCACGAGCATAAAAAGTTAACTGCAAATGATCTTTACCCCACTATCAGCACCAATCAGTTATCATTAATGTGTCATAATCCAATAATAAGTTGTTCAAAACACTTTGTGCACATAAAAATGTTTACAATAACACATTACATCATTTAAAAGCACCCAATAGCATTCAATGATATGTACATGATTTTGAGGTCAATAAAAAGTAACATAACAATTCAATCTTGCATAACATCTCATCAATGTAGTCCTTATGATTGCAAATTTCAACAGTACCTGCATAAAAAGTTAATTGCAAATGATCTTTACCCCACTATCAACACCAATAAGTAATTATGAATGTGCATAATCCAATAAAAAGTTGTTCAAAACACTTTGTGCACATAAAAATTTTTACAATAACACATTACAACGTTTAAAAAGTACCCAACAACATTCAACGATATGTACATGATTTTGAGGTCAACAAAAAGTAACATAACAATTCAGCCTTGCATAACATCTCATCAATGTAGTCCTTATGATTGCAAATTTCAACGGCACGAGCATTCAACCTCTATCCCTGACCACATCTAAATACAAGATAAAGGATTAGGTAATTGGATGGACTATTGTGCCAAACCTTAATTTTTGCACTTTCGGTTGTTAATGTCGATGATACTAATCATCTTTTTTTTTTATTGAAGGCCAATATATCCTACAGTATTTCCATCAAAAAAATAGACAATTTTGCCTCATCCACTGAACTTAGCACAATGTGCCCAAAACACAATCATTTTTTTCTCACATTTCTACCATTTCTAGGGGGATTAATTCATGATGTAGCTACCAACATTTTTATTTAGTAAGACCAATTATCTAGCAATGATCATAGACCTTATCAAAGTTCGGGTCTTGTAAAAGGAATGGCCCATCACCGATCTTTTTTTCTATCTTTTAGCAAAAGAAGACCCCTCTTTGAGTAGCTTTAAAGTTTTCTAACTTCTCCTTTAGACCTTGTACCCTATGGTCCTCAACATCATAATGGCGAAATAAAGTCTATTGATAAGAAACAAATAGATTTTACTTGCAATTTGGTTGGGGGGTGGGGAATCTCTTTAGTTATAGTGCATCACTGTTAGTAAATCTATAATATTTATTTCCATAATTACCACCTAATATCAAGACGTCGATATGTGCTCATTCACGGATTGTCATTGAGAGTGCCTCAAATCGTGCTACTTCTCCTGCTAATCTTCTATATACCCATCCAATAGATTTTCACACATATCAGTTGTTTAAACATCTATTTGGATGGGCATCATATCATGACAAGCCATAAAGAATTAACTTTAGTCAGGCAAATGCAGTCATGTCATTAGCGCTAAACTCATATAAGCTAGAGTCATCTCAGCATCATCACTGATTTTACTATAAATGGTTGCATATTCTATTCATGACCGGTAGTCATCAACTTTTGCTTATCCTGACCATTCAAACTTGATATAAGCTTGTAAATGGGAGAATGACCTCGTCTACAAGTCAGTATGGCAAAAGTTTACATCATCATCAACTCTGATCTGCAGTCAACAATATCATCAGTCTAACCCTAGATAAGGGGTAAGAATCATTGTTAGAATATGATTGACCATCTTCAACTTCTTCAGTTTAGTTTTCCTTCATTTTTTGGTGAAAGTAGCAATCAATTGCTAATTTCCATTCCCAGAGTATTGCAATCAATGACAAAAGCAAGGTAGCACCAAGACAATATGTGACTCCATGATAAATGGTGACCATCCCTTATTTACTTCCCTTTGTTTGTGCTTTACACGATAGATCAATGTCTTAAGAAAAATTGACCTACAGATCCACTTCTTGGTTTTGTTTTTTCTTGCATGTTTTGTCAGTTTTTTGTAAAAGTAGCTATCAATTGCTATTTCTAAATTATTATAGTAGCATTGGAGTTTGCAATGACAGTGCAGTGCAACAATGAAGCAGCAAAATAGCACTAAGACAGTTTGCAAGCAAAAACAAACCACTTGCGTTTAGAAAATTTGCAAAAAAATAATAGCACAAACAACCAGAAACGCCGCGGACATTAAAAAGCAAGCCTATAAGTAACAAAACTTAATAGAAGAGCAAGAGAATACATAGAAGTCAGCTACAGTACCAAGCATTGTAGCTTAAAATTTGCAGCAACATTTAGGCTAGAAGCTTACATTGTGGAGGTATGGCCAAGAGAAAAAAATAAAAAAGAAGCATGTTAGAAGAATCCAGATTTCCACTTTAATTTATCATAAGAAATTAAGCTTATTTAAAAAAAGGGTGGTTTGGTTCTAATTATGATTTGGTGGGTTCAATTTTACAACTAAACTATGGTTTGTTTCAATTGGGTTAATAAAGGATTGAATCAATTCAATCAAATCGACCGAAAGATTATTAATATAGCTTAGAATTATACATGATAATCCACCTTGTAACTAAAATAATTCAATTATTTTGAATGTAAGACTTTTTAGGTGTGATAAGCATGATGTGTGATAAGCATGATAAGTTACTAGATTAAAAAGACTATTATGATTCATAGAGACTTGTTCTCCATTAGCATGAAGTTTTATGATTGGTATTTTGTTTATTGAATGCTCAAATATACTTTCTTAATGATAAAATAATTAGTGGTCACCACATGTGTTGTGCTCAAGGCTACAAATTTTGGTAGAAATGGATACGTTGGCATGACAAGATTGAATTACAATATTATATGATAAATTTCACGCGGCCCATAGTCAATGTATTTTTCCTAATATTTTATTTTATTATAGGATAATTTCTCTACATGTTTAGAATTTTATTGACTAATGATTAAGAGCTTAGATCAATTTTCTGACCATATAAATAAATATAGTATAATCATACTTATGACTTACGCAACTTCTTTAGCCCCAAGCGCCATTTCTACCAAGCTTGTGATTATAATGGTGTAAATGTCTATAATCAAGCTAATTAAAGACATGGTAAATGATCATTTTGCTTTATGTATTCAAATTAAGTATTTCAATTATATGCAGCTTTTGATCTTACCTTATTGTATAATTGCCCAAACCTTGTAATTAACACGATTTGCCTCATAGGCTTAAAAAATAAGGTCTAATTAGGCTTCATAATTCTTTGCATGAGTGGAAAAATATATTTTTTAATGAATAACTTCAAGCACCACCAACAAGCTTATAGGACTAATGTAACTGATGCTCATCATGACGATTATAAATTCATATTTATAGTGTTCATATAGTTGATACAATACATACACATCATGTATCTTAAATTCCATAATCAATATAATTGGTATTATAAATATTGTTATAGAAGCATTGTATTCTCTTATTCCAGCATATTATGATTAAGTTCTTTATTTACATGTTTTTATTTGTTTGGTAAGGGGAATGTCATTTATGGTATTACCAACTATGGAGTTCATTGTTAACTCCTTTGTTGATGTCAATCATCAATATTGACAACAATTGCAAAGGTTTTTTTATTAATTTGCTGATGTCAATAATCAATATTAACAACAATCATCATCATAAGCATTCCTTATGTAACTGCAGAAAATGGCAACTTTTTTTTAACTAGAGCTCTCATGAATTGTATTCCAAATACAAAATTCCAAATACACAAATATTATGCACACAATGAATATTTAATTAAACAAACTTAAATCATCTTACATAATAATTCCCAGTAATTATGATAACACATTCAAGAACAGTAATTTCCAGCATAAAATAAAACAAAATAACGATTAATAAACAAAGTGATGAAAAAAAATAAAAAACAAGAATACTCATGATAACGAGTGATTGGCAGAAAAGATAGAAACCCAAGTGGCGTGAAGCAAAAGAAAGAAAATAAG
>NW_018219033.1:0-2685 GCF_001263595.1 Phalaenopsis equestris
GTTTATCTTTTGAGATAGATACATAGCTTAAGGTGCGATACTTTTTCATTTAAACTCTAAAAAATATAGGATCAATTTGATTTCATACTTTTCTATATATATATATATATATAAATTAAATGTCCCTCCGAAGCGAGTGACGAGATTCTGATTCCGGCATAGAATGAACCCTCTTAAAATTGTGTCGACATTAATCCATCATTACATTCATATCATTCTCATCTCCCATTCCAATGCAATTGCAATAAACTTCTGGGTCCATAAGCTTCCAAGAAAGAAGCACTTTCTCCCAACTTTTATAAGGCACTTGCAATTAACTACACAGTAGAAAAATATTAGATGGATGTCCCAGTCCAGTTGTAGATCCGTTTACGATCAAACCCAAAACCAATTTTACAATTATTTCAACAATATCAATAGGTTTTCCAATTTGAATACAATAAAACAGAATAACACTCTCCTTAGTCACTTTACTGATTTTCATAGTTGCGAGTAATTTTGATGCAATATGAAATGCAATGCCTTAGATGCAGGATTCAACAATGATGAAGAGAAACTTACATTTCCATCATCTCTGGCCTCCCAATTTGCATCTTCATCTATAAGATATCGATAGAGTTCATTCATATTATCTCTTGTCATATTATCTCTTATTATCTCTTGTAGGGGTAAAATTTGCATATTGGCAAATTTGAACACTTTCAATCATAAACATATCATTTAGCTTTGAAGGAGTGAATTACACAAACCTCCCTCGCACATAGACAATTCGTTGGTTGCTTTCGTGAAGTTTTGTATAAAACTCTTTCACCACAGGGACAACTACAACGGGAGTAGTGTAGCAAAGCGCTTCTCAGCTTCTCTACGCAATTATCCTCGATTCACAAATCCCCTTTCCTTGATTAGCCATTTCTTCACAAGAACTCTATCATATAACTTTTGTGCATCAATATTAACAAACTTTCTCCAATTAAAAATTCTAAATCTCATAAAATTTTTAGAGTGAGAAACCATAGGATTTGGAAAGTATGACTCTTCCCTCATTTTCTCCTCTAAAATATTCTTTGGAATCAATTTTTGGGAGTTATAAGTAGAAGAACCTGGCAAAAATTTCCCAAAAACCACCATTTGAAATGTTTTAAGTCATTTTCATCACCATGGCACTTTAGGCGACGATTCTGACACTTCAGGGGTCAGCTCTCTAGAAAATGTCACTTCAGGCACGAATATAGCACTTCAGGCGCCAGTTCCAAAATTTTTGCCATTTCGATTTCAGTTCGATTTCAGTTCAATAAATTCTCAAATTTTTCATAAAATTAAGTAAATGATACACCTAAAATATATAGTGTTTTTAGACATATTTTTATACCTATTTTTGAGATATTGCGCTTTAATGAAATGTATTTTTGTATTTTTCTTGCAGATGCAGGTAAAAAGGGTGAAAAGCAGGTTAAAAGGGTGAAAAATCCTTAAAGGAGTGAAAAAGGATCAAATTTGGAGCAAAAATGTGAAAAATGTGCAAAAGAGTTTTGGTGCCTATGCACCAGATCCGACGCTTAAGCTCCGGTTAAACAGAGAATGCTGCACCTAAGCGCCAGAGGCCCCTCGCTTAAGCTCCAGTGGCAGTTATTGGACGAGTAAATTCAGTTTCTATGAATTTTGAAGAGGTTTTTGAGGCACCCAATGGCTTAACAAGTGGTTATAACCACCATGGACGAAAATTATCATGAAAGGATGCATCTCTTGGGGAAATACATTGAATCTAGACATATTTTGAAGAGAAACCAATGCACCTTTTGGAAAATTATAAAAGAAAGAAGATTGGGACTTTAAAAGAGATTCTGAAAGTATTGGAAGTTTTGAAAGTTCTCATTTGGGGAGTTAGTTCGGAGAGATTTTCAGGCACCACTTTTACTTTTATTTTATCCTTTTTGTTATTTTATTTTGAGTAATTGTAAAGAGAAGAGAATCAAAGGAACTTCAAGAGTTTGGTGGAGGACTTGAGATAAGTTTTTATCTTTCTATTTTGAGACAACTTTTGGTTTTAATTGAGACATGTTGTTGGTTTGATAATGATTTCTTCTATTAAACTAAAGTGTAATTTTGTCTTTCTATTCTGACAACTTTTGATCCAATGATTCCTTCTTCTTAAAATGATAAGTAATTAAGTTTTGGACATATTTTTTGTGGAAAGTATTGATCTTTAATGATGAAAGAAGTTGTAATGATTTAAAACCATGCACTTCATTTACTTCTTGATTTGGCCAATCCAGGTGTTAAAATTTATTGTGAGAACATGTAAGAACCGAGCTGGTATTGTCTCAGTCAATAATTGGAAAGAATCTCATGAGGTTGTATGAATGAGAATGTAGTTCATATGATTGAGTGCAAATAAATAGGGAAGTATTCATTGAAGGGTGTTGAGTTAGAGGACTTTAAAGTGACAGATTAAAGCTCCCAACTTGGTTTATTGTTTTAGATTCTGATACGAGAATATTAGTCCCCTGGTGGAGGGAATCGAGGGAACTCCAGAATGAGAGCTAGTATCTTCCATGTCTAGCTGGTCTTCAGAACTATTCAAACCTTAAATTAACCAATATTCTTTATAACATCTCTAGTAAGGGTAAAGAATATTACTGCTCATATTTGGCACAAAACAATTTGCATACTTCCACAACAAAATTC
>NW_018219033.1:2695-4671 GCF_001263595.1 Phalaenopsis equestris
ATTCATAACAAGAAGAAAGATATTTTCATATTTAATGCTTTTCCTCTATAAAAAATCTAGTTATCTTTTTAAATTGTTATTGTTCTATCAAAATATTGAAAATAACAAAAATATTTAAATTTTCATCACTACAAAAAATCATCTCTAGTTTAGATAATTATCTTTTTATTAAAAATAGAAAGTTTGTTGTTCAATAGTGCATATTACATATTCTCCCTATGGGTTCGATATTCAGGCCTTAATCAAAAAGTCCTATATTACTTAATAACGATACATATACTTACGTAGTATCCAAATATATATAAATTTAAAGTTAAATTCTTATTTTTCTTCAGGATCAAGTTTTTGGTTTTGTTGCAAAGTGAGAAAATATAAGTGAAATATAATCTGAATTATTGTCGTACCGTGCATATTAACAGTATCCATGGATCAAGTTTTTGGCGCTGTTGCTGGGAAGAAATTATTTTTAAAAGCAAAATTATATTTTTATAAAGTCTTATTTAAACTTTAAGTTATCTTATCTTACTTTATTTTGCTTTAATTTATTTTATTATATGTTAGTGTATGCGTAATTCAGGTTCTGAAGGACTAGTGCCCTACGATTCTGAATTAGAAAGAACTATTACAAAAATTAAAAAAACCAAAAAAATTATAAATTTTGAAAAATCCAAAAAAATTATAGAAATGGCAGACCAAAATAATCAAAATGTTGAAATTTATCTAGAGTTTAGACCTTTAGAAGATTATACCAACCCTACTATAGATGAACTTCATTATAGTATTAAAAACCTACTGTAGTGGCTGATTCATTTGAGCTTAAACCTGATATTATCCAAATGGTATCTAATAATCAGTTTGGGGGATTACCAATTGAAGGTCCAAATTTACATCTTGCCAATTTTCTAGAATTGTGCGCTACATTTAAATACGATGGTGCCTCAAATGATGTCATAAGACTTAGGTTATTTTCTTTCTCACTGAGGGATAAAGCTAAGATGGGGTTGAATTCATTAGCACCTAGATCTATCAGAACTTGGAGTGATTTAGCACAAAAATTTCTTGTTAAATATTTTCTACCATAAAAAAACTACAAAGCATAGAAATGATATTACACCTTTTAATCAATTTGAAGGGGAATCTATTTATGAAGAATGGGAGAGATTTAAAGATCTCCTAAGAAAGTATGCACACCATGCTATACTAGTTTGGTTAATAATTCAAACTTTTTATAATGGATTAGTTGGATCTCTCTGATCAATTATCGATGTCGTTACTGGTGGTTCATTGATGTCAAAACCATTTCATGAATTTCATTCAAAACCATTTCATGATACTTATGCTTTAATTGAAGAAATAACTACCAAAAATTTTTAATGGCCTTCTCAGAGGATAAGTCCTAAGAAAGTGGCCAATATTCATGAAACTGATGCATTTACCATGTTAGCAAATCAAGTTGCTACAATTTCAAGGAAGTTAGACCAATTTGGAATGAATTTTTCTCAAACAATATCCATGATTGAAGAGAATTCATTAGGCCAAATGGTAGATTCTCAAGCATTATTAGAAACTTTCAATGCCATAAATAATCAGCAGAATAACCCATATTTAAATTATTATAGCCTAGGTTGGAAGAACCATCCCATCTTTAGTTGGAATAACAATTCAGGTGGTAATAATCAGCAATGGGGGAACAACCAAAAAAACCCATTAGGAAATTGGAACAACCAAGGGAATAATAATTATAGATCTACTTATCCTCCACGTTTTAATAGTAATACACAGTTTAAGGAAAAAAAGTTATTTATAGAAGAAGTGGTGTTATAAATTGGAAATGTTACTAATGGGAAATTAATTACAAAGTTAAGGAGCTACAATTAGAAATATTGAGAATCAACTTGGGCAAATAACAAATTCATTAAGTAATAGATCCCAAGGAACACTTCCTAGTAATACTGAATCAAATCCAAAAGACCAAA
>NW_018219033.1:5273-6459 GCF_001263595.1 Phalaenopsis equestris
CATAAAGATATACCTATCATTTTGGGGAGACCTTTCCTAGCCACAGGAAGAGCAATGATAGATGTGCAGAAAAGGGAATTAATAATGTGCGTCAATGATCAAACTGTTACTTTTAACATTTCAAAATAAATGAAATACTCTGCAAAAGGTAAAGATAATGAATGTTATAGGATGGATGTTATAAGATATCTAAGTGAATGTCATTTTAGAACTACTTATGAAGAAAAATCTGAAAAAAAAGATTTGGAACACGAGCAAGAAGAGGAATTAAGTCAATGTGAAGATCTTTTTAAGGAAAATTCAAACTATGTTCGAGAAAGTTTTGAAGCTTTGGACATGATAGACAAAGATAAATCATTTTGTCCATCTATTGAAAAACCTCCAGAACTAGAGTTGAAGTTACTTCCTGATCATTTAAAATATGCCTTTTTAGGAGATTCCTCTACTTTACCAGTTATAATTTTCTCAAAATTAATGATGGATGAAGAATCAAGGTTGATGAAAATTCTGAAAAATTTTAAGAAAGTCTTTAGATGGATAATTGCTGATATTAAAGGAATTAGTACTTCAATTTGTATGCATAAAATTCATACGGAAGAGAACAAAAAACCCAGGGCTGATCCACAAAGGATATTGATCCTGTTATGAAAGAAGTTGTAAAGAAAGGAATTTTAAAATGGTTAAAATGGTAGCATCTAACCATAACTGAAAGGACTAATTTTTCTATTTCAAATAGTGCATGAGTTAGTCCAATTCATTGCGTTCCTAAGAAATGAGGAGTAACTATAACTGTAAATGAACATAATGAGTTAATACCTACTAAATAAGTTACAGGATGGTGAATATGCATTGATTATAGAAAATTAAATCTTGCCACTAGAAAAGATCATTTTCTATTACCCTTTCTAGAGGATAGACTAGCTGGGCATAAATTCTTTTATTTTATGTATGAATACACTTGTTATCACCAAATTCAAATATCTCTTGAGGATTAAGATAAAATAACATTTACCAGTCCTTATGTTACTTTTGCTTTTAGAAGAATGCTCTTTGGTTTATGTAATGCCCCTACTACATTTAAAAGATGTATGATGGTAATTTTTTGTGATTTAATTGAAAAAGGGATTGAAGTATACATGGATGACTTTTCAGTGTTTGGAACTTCATTTGACTTATGTTTAGAACT
>NW_018219033.1:6587-15493 GCF_001263595.1 Phalaenopsis equestris
AAATATCAGAAAATGGTATGGAAGTAGATCCTGCTAAAATTCAACAAATGTAAGGGAAATTAGGAGTTTTTTAGGACATGATGGATTCTACAGGCGATATATTAAAGACTTTTCAAAGATTGCTAAGCCTTTATGCCATTTAAATCTAAAATATATAGTATTTTTAGACACATTTTTATACCTATTTTTGAGATATTGCACTTTAATGGAAGGTATTTTTATGTTTTTCTTGTATATACAAGTAAAAACGGTGAAAAACGCTTAAAGGAGTGAAAAATGATCAAATTTGGAGCAAAAAGGTGAAAAATGTGCAAAAGAGTTTTGGCGCCTAAGCGTCAGATCCGACGCTTAAGTGCCAGTTAAACAGAGAAGGTTGCGCCTAAGCACCAGAGGCCCCTCGCTTAAGCCCCAATGGCAGTTATTGGACGAGTAAATTCAGTTTTTATGAATTTTGAAGAGGTTTTTGAGGCACCCATTGGCTTAATAGGTGGTTATAACCACCATGGACAAAAATTATCACGAAAGGACGCATCTTATGGGGAAATATATCGAATCAAAATATATTTTGAAGAGAAACTAAGACACCTCTTACAAAATTATAAAAGAAAGAAGATTGGGACTTTGAAAGAGGTCCTGAAAGTATTAGAAGTTTTGAAAGTTCTCATTTGGGGAGTTAGTTCGAAGAGATTTTCAGGCGCCACTTTTACTTTTATTTTATCCTTTTTGTTATTTTATTTTGAGTGATTGTAAAGAGAAAAGAATCAAAGGAACTTTGAGAGTTTGGTGGAGGACTTGAGATAATTTTATATCTTTCTATTTTGAGAATACTTTTGGTTTTAATTGAGACTTGTTGTTGGTTTGACAATAATTTTTTCTTTTAAACTAAAGTGTGGTTTTGTTTTCTCCATGGATTTTGAGTAGTTTTCTTTATCTTTCCTCTTAAAATGATAAGTAATTAAGTTTTGTATGGAGGTTGTGGAGGGTATTGATCTTCAATGTTGGAAGAAGTTGTGATGATTTAAATCCACGCACTTCATTTACTTCTTAATTTGGCCAATCCAGATGTTAAAATTCATTGAAGGGTGTAGAGTTAGAGGACTTTAAAGTGACAGGATAAGGCCCCTAACTTAGTTTATTGTTTTGGGTTCTGATACAAGAATGTTAGCCTCTAGGTGGAGGGAATCAAGGGAACTCTAGAGTGAAAGCTAGTATCGTCCCTACCTAGCCCGTCTTTAGGACTATTCAAACTTTAGATTAGCCAATGTTCTTTATAGCTTCTCTAGTAAGGGTAAACAATAATATTGCTTCTGTTTGGTACAACACAATTTAAATACTTCCACAATAGAATTTAGATACTTATTACTATCTCATGATAATGAAAAAGATATTTTATTTGTACTGCTTTCATCATAATGAAAACTCTAGTTAGCATTTTAAATTGTTATTGTTCTATCAAAATATTGAAAATACCAAAAATATTTAGATTATTCCTACTGGAAAAAATTATCCCTAGATAATTATCTTTTTATTAAAAATAGAAAGTTTGTTGTTCAATAGTGCATATTACGTATTCTCCCTGTGGGTTCGATATTCAAGTTTTAATCAAAAAGTTCTATATTACTTGATAACGATACTTATACTTGCATAGTATCCCAATATATATAAATTAAAAGTTAAATTCTTATTTTTCTTCAGGATCAAGTTTTTGGTTTTGTTGCATAGTAAGGAAATATAAGTGAAATATAATCTGAATTATTGTTGTACTGTGCATATTAACAATATCCAGGGATCAGTAAACAAAGATGTTTTTTTATATTTTCTTAATTTTAAGTTTCTCAATGCAGAATAAAAACATAGAAGCAAAATATACAACGATGGATACAGATTGTAATCCCTGAAAATATAGTTGTTTTAAAATTATAAAGATTACTCTGCTTTTCAACGGTGCCAAAAACTTAATGTGGTATTTTATGAATAGGAATGGTAAGCACTTAATGTAGGGATTCTACGCAAGTATACGTATCGTTATCAATTAATATAAGACATTTTATTTAAACCCCAAATATCGATCCCACGAGGAATGTTTAAATTTGAAATGAAAAATTAACTATGAAATTCATAGAAATAAAATAAAATTACTGTCACTAATTTTGAATGTTTGAGATACTATCAGAATTAAATTATTAACTACTAGTAAAATTTAAATACAAAGTTTAAAACAGTAACTACTAAACTATGTTTATGTGATGAAGTTTTCTAACATGAAAAAGTATCTTTCCCACTACACATAGTTTTGGTAAAATGAGATGAGATAAATAGTTTAAATATGTATTGTGCCCAATAGAAGCAATTTTAATTCTCTACCCTGATTCAGTGTTATAGAAAATCGTTGTCTAATCTCAGGTTTAGTCCCTAAATTTGTGGCTAGGATAGGAGGATACTGGCTCTCACCCCAGAGCTCCCACTTTGCTTCCCCTAAAGACTAACTCTCGCTTTATTTCTTAAACACTAAGACCAAATTCAGAATTTTAGTCTGTCACCCTAAAAATCTCCAATTTTATACCCAACAATGTATATTTCCCTATTTATTTACACTTAATTTTATGAACGAAACACTCCTTCATGGAAGTAAATGTGATTCTCACTCATTTGTAGAACTCATACTCCATTTCCCGGATCATATGTTTCACAAAATATTTTAACAATTCAATTGGCCAGATTGAAAATTAAATTTAGAACGGAGTAGAAAAACCATCACAATTTATTTTATATTTTAACATTGACACATCTAAATTATCTCTTCATTTCACCATATCCCAAAGTAGGGAGAGAGATAAAAGAAACTACTCAAACTTCATGAGAAAGACACAACAAAACACAATTTCATATATAAAGAATGTTCATACAATAATAATAAACAAACAACACTTATCTGAAACTCTTTCTCAAAGCAAATTCGTTGTAGCCACTCTTAGGAAATGTAGGAAGAAGAAATCTCTCACTTTTTTCCCCTCTCCAACATTTCTAGAGAACAATTCATACTTGAACACACCACAAAAAACTCAAAACTATAAAGAAAATAAATGACTAATGGACTCTAAGTGGCTATAGGGTATGTGGAATAGCTTGGAAGAGAGTGGAAAGTGGTTGACGGATGTGAAGGGGCGTGAAGGAGAGTCTTTTTTTATCAATTTCAGCTCTAAATAGAGCCTAATGTCGTTTTTCTTAAAGGTGCATCCAAAAACTCTTCAAAAAGCATCCAAATTTGTTGAATCTTCTAGAAATAGGGCCTCCACTGACACTGGTGTCGTTCGACACTGGCACCGTCAGCGCCCATTTTGGCACTGTCAGTACCCATTTTGGCGTCGTCGGTGCCAGTATCCATTTAATTAATCTTCGCTCTCTGTCAAATGGCATAGTCGGCACCCAGTATGGCATCGTTGGTGCTAAACATTTTTTCTAAAGCTCCATTTGACTCCAAATTCCATCCCTTTTGCTTCCTTTTGCTTCAAGTCCTAAAAATCAACAACATGCAATAAAACATTAAAAATAACTTCCTTTAAACTGCAATATCACAAAAAATGAGTATAAAATATAGGTCTAAATATGCATGTATTTTTAGTTTATCAGGTTGCCTCCCACAAAGCGCTTGGTTTAATGTCGTTAGCCTGACATTCCCAGTTTTTATTCTGCGTGACCCAATATTATAGTCTCTTTAAGAACTAGTCTCTGACCATCATAATATGGTTTCAACTTGTCCCCATTGACTTTAAATATCCTTGCAGTCTTTGGATCTTCAATATTAACAACTTCATAGGATAGAATTTTACAATTCTGAAGGGCCCTTTCCACCTATACTTCAATTCTTAAGGAAATAATTTCAATCTTGTATTTTATAATAAAAATTCCCGTCCAGGCTTAAATTCCATTTTTATTATCTTTTGATCATGCCCTTCTTTCATTCTATCTTTATAAATCCTAACATTATTATAAGATTCATTTCTAATTTTTTCAAGCTCATTCAATTACAATAATCTTTTCTCACCAGCATCTTTCAAAATCAAATTGAACTTCTTAATTGCCTAATAGGCTTTATGCTCCAATTCTACTAGTAAGTGAAAAGTCTTCCAAAAAATTAATCTATATGGGGACATTCCTATAGTTGTCTTATAAGCAATCCTGTAAACCCATAATGCAGTATCTAATCTAACATACTAATCCAATTTATAGGAATTAAAACTTTTCCTAAAATTCACTTTATTTCATGATTTGATACCTTGATGATTAGATACTTCTGTAAAACCACTAGTTTGGAATGATAAGTAATTGAAATTTTATGCATAATATTATGTTTTTCCACCAACCTTGCAATTGTTGCAATCCTGAAATGGGATGCTCCATCGGTAATGATTATTCTTGGCATTCCATATCTTGTAAAAATATTTTTGATTAAAAATTTTGAAACACTCTGAGCATCACATCGAGGTAAAGCAATTACTTCAATCCATTTTGAAACATAATCCACTGCAATCAATATATACACATTTCCAAATGAAGGTATAAATGGTCCCATAAAATCCAATCCCCATGCATCAAAAATGTTTTCAAATTTAAATTTTGAGGATTTTGAGGCATTTCATTTTTTTTTGAAATATTATTTACTCTCTGACACCGATCACATGTTTTTATAAATATATTAACATCTCTACATAGAGTAGGCCATTAAAATCCAGATTGCAAAATTTTATGAACAGTTCTATTATTCCCAATCCAAATTCAAAAACATGGCTTTTCTGTATAATTTCCTTTTTTTTTTGTTAGGCACACATCGTCTCTTTACAAAATCCTTGCATTTTTTATATAAATAAGGGTCATCCCAAACACAAAAGCATAATATACAAGAACATAGAAAAAACTAAATAATGATAAAAAGAGAAGAGGAAGCCCCAAAAAAACTAGAGATCTATGAGTTGATTAGTCTTGATTCTTAGATGAGGAGTCTCCAACTTATCACCATGAAGTAGGAGAGCAAGAGGGGTGGGGGACCTTGTTGCAATAGAAATGGAGTTAGTATAAAGGCCATGTTTGGAAAGCCAATTAGAAGGTTGGTTTCCTTCTTTGTAGATAAAAGACATATTGACTTTAAACAACTTGTTGAGATTGCCAATTTTCTGTTTCCAATGTATATGATGCCAAGAGCGCAGCTGTTCAATGTTGAGGAAAGTAACCTGTTGAATAGAGTCCACCTCAATCCACAGTTTATACCCTGCAGCTTTCAGTGCAACGGCAAGAGCCCAGTAACCAGCAATAAGCTCAGCTTCCAGAGCATCATGGGCCTCAGTAGGAGCAAGAAAGAACAACAAGTATTTTCTGGAGGAATCTCTGAAACCCCCCCCACCCCAGCACCCCATTCAGAAAAGCTTCCATCAGTATTAATCTTCATGGTATGTTTATCAGGGGGTTGCTAAATAACTTTCTCAATCTTGTTATGACTTTTGGTTACAGTAGTCTGAGCCAAACTGATATTAGGGAAGTTGTTAAGTTGAATCAGCTTGTTTAAGTAGGAAGCACAGTTTCTAGTAACCTTGGAATGATGAATAAGCTTGTATTTATGTTTTCTGCTGTTTCTGCACATCCACATGAACCAGGCCACAATAAAAGGGATAGAATCACCTTTCTTACTTTTTTAGCTGTGCCATCCATTTTTGAGATTGGACCAATCCTTATCCAAGCCCTCAACTTTAATCTTAGTAAGAAGTGCCTTCCACACCTCTTGAACAAACTCACAGTTAAAGAAGAGGTGGTTGTTGTCCTCTTCACATCTCTGGCAAAGAGAGCAACGAGAAGGCCCTCTCAAACCCTTAAGTTTAAGAATATCATCAGTTGGCAGCAAATTGTTGAAGAACCTCCAACAAAAGAATAATATAGAGGGGCATAGATATCTTTTCCAAATGGCTTCACCTAGGGGACTTGATCCCAACAGTAAAGTTTGGCATAGATGGCTTTAGTCAAACATTGTTTAGCATTGGTTAGCATAGCTATGCCAGATAATTATGACTTTCCTACCCTTATCAATAACAATCTTACTAACTTGAGATAGGTGGGGCTCCTGTAGAATGGATTGGAGCTTAGTAACAGACCAGGAGTCCCCCTCCCAAAGATCACAAACTGAAAGGTGAGGGTTGTAATCAGAGGGGGGAGCCCCTAGCCAGCCTTTAGAACATCAATGGGCTAGCCAGAAGTTCACTTGACCATTCCCCAAATCGCAAATGTACATTTCTTCAGCAAGGTGTCTAATTTTAAGCATATTAGACCAAATTCTAGAGTCCCCCAGCTTTTTGGAGATGAGAGATGGGTGTTGTCCCTTGCAGTATTTTCCTTTCATGAACTTAGCCCATAGGGAAGTTTTGGCTCTGAAATTGATCCACATCTTACAAAAATTAATCTGTGTGATTTGTTGAAGTCCATTGAACCCCATCCCACCTACCATGTTTGGTTTAGCTACCTTTTGCCAAGAAGCCCATTGGAGCCGCTGCCTTTGACCTGCCCACAAGAATATTTTAAAGACTCTTTCTAACTGAATTTGAATGCTTTTCTTCATATAATTGCTTTGGAGAATATATGAGGGGAAGGTAGTTAAGATACTTCTGAGTAGAGTAATTCTACCCTCATTAAAAAGGAAAGAATGGGACTATATATATATATATATATATATATCATGGCTCCTTACGCATTAAAAGTTAAAAAAAGGGCACAGAAAGGAGTAGCGATAGTGAAACCCCGATTAGTAACAAAACAAAAAAATTCATGGCTCCTTATGCATTAAAAGTTAAAAAAAGGGCACAAAAAGGAGGAGCGATAGTGAAACCCCGATTAGTAACAAAACAAAAAAATCAAAACCTAGGGGTTCCACTGTTTGCATTACAACACCATGCAAAAAGCTTAAAATACATGTGTAGACCCTAAAAGTATACCAATGAAAGAAGTATACCCAAAATATACATGTGTACCAAAATATGCATGTATACCAAACTCCATAACGAAAAACAAAGTAAAAATTGTTTAAACCGAAAGAGCTAAGTCCAAGATATATCTAGCGACTCCTGCCAAAACTTGCAAATCAAATGTTGTTAGCATTAGTAATATTGAAGTACTATTGGGCATGACAATGTAGGCCAATCTCTATTGACAGCTCACAAAAATACAAAATCCATCTTCCTTGGAATAACCATAAGTGGGCAGTACAGGCATCAAGCATATGAGTTCCACATCTCCAGAAATATATCAGAGAACTCTCTGCCAAAATAGTTAATAAAATACAATATAGTGGTAACAATAATTATGCATTAATAGCATATAGCCACAAGGAGAAATCATCCAGTCAACAAAGAAGTGTAGAGTCCCAATAACCGTAACGATGAGAGACCTCCCACCCAAAGACAAATTAGTGACCAGCAGAGTGATCCAAAGCTCTGTTCAAATAATAAGCTGGCCCCCGAAACATAAGCCAAGCCAAAGCATTCTACTAGCAAGCCTGCATAAGAACATACCAAAAAGAGACAAAGAAGAAGTAGAAAAATTAAAATCTGTGTAGCAATGATATCCTGCATCCAATCGTAAATGCAAGTCCCAAATAAACTCTAGAATACCCAAGCTACAAATCAAGCATTGCTCATACCAAGGAAAATGACCACTGCCAAGCCTAAAACCCATGCAAAATAAACTCCAAAAGAAATTGAAGTCACAGTAAACATGCAAAGAAACATGCAAAGAAACCACCTCCTTCCAAGCATCAATCATGATACATTCTTCCCAACTGTGCAAAGAAAATGGAGACCTCAGAAAACCATAATCATGCCCATGTGCAGAAAACCATAATCAAAACCATAATCATGCCCATGTGACTCTACCAAAAAAATGCACCATAGGCTTAACAAAATAATCCCAAATAAAGTTCAAATAATTAGAGCCACCATAAGGCAACCTTGTATCATATGTCGCAAGCCACGTCAACAAGTAAATAATATAGATAATATGAAGTGCTAAGCGCCACTACAACAAGTAATGACAATCTGTGGCCATAATCTCAAAGCCTCAATTAGTACCGCAAGGGTAAAAGCAAGCTTTACATTCAAATATGTTCACAATATTGCTTATCCAAATGAATTTTGCTGCAATTACCAAATTCACAATCCAGCTTGTGGAGCATAGTCCCCATAGAAAAAATATGTAGCAATCCTGCCTGTGAGCCCAAAAAATGCAACCCACATAAAGTAAACTATTGGTGCAGCCAACACCAATCATACCAATCATACCAAGCTCCAAAATATAACATACCAAGCTCCAAAATATAACTAGTGAGCGCATACTTGATAGTGTGTAATAAAAAGAGATAGCCAAAAGTATTACTAAAAGCCCCGAACCAGCTAATAGAGACAGTGGGGTTCTTCCTTATAGACACAAAACCGAGAAGCCAAAGTCCAGAGCACAGATAATACCAGTGCCAGGTTCCCATAATCTTAATCCTAAGTAGAAATAAAATACCTTCCAACTTCAAAACCCAAAGGAGAAGGCCCAATAGAATGTTGAGATCCATAACCTGAGAAATAAAAGCCAGACCCAAAAAATCCACAAATGAGTCCAATAATAGGACCAACATCTCAAAATTGAACAAAAGGAACCTCCAAATCATTTTTAATAAGTTTATGCAAGAAAGAGCGAGGAGTGTTACCAATAACAACATTTTGCAATCCCCATTTGGCCAACCAATCCACAGATTTATTCCCTTCTCTATAAGTAAAAGTAAAAATAATATTCAATTGATACCTCTCAATAGTTAATCTGATTCTGTTTAGCAAGACAATGATATACCACGGAGGATTAATATTAGATAAAAGAATGTTAAA
>NW_018219033.1:15589-19173 GCF_001263595.1 Phalaenopsis equestris
GCCTCAAGTGCAGAGTTAGCAATAAGTTAGCAATACAAGGTAACGCAAAATAAGATATACATTTCCCATAGGCATCTCTTAAAATCCCTCCCATAACCGTATAGGCATTGAAAAAGCTACCATTAACATTAATCTTATACCAACCATGGGGGGTTGTGCCCATTTGATCTTAATGGGTTTCCTACTCTTATGCCCAATAGTTGGAGAAGCATCGAGTCCAAAGGAGGATTTCCATGCCTTTTTAAAATAAGCAACCACAAAGATGGTAGTGGTAGAGGGGTTGTGACCAGTATCTTCATATTTATGATTGTTTATTGTCATCCAAATGAACCATAAAACAATAACAGGAAAATAGAATTGCTTTTTGAAGGAGGGATCAAAACCCTTCCAAGTCTCAGTAGCAGATTTAAAATTCAGAATAGTAGGCCATAGGATCCTAAAATAGCAGCCAATACGATTCCAAACATCTTTAGTAAAAGGGAACTCAAAGAACAGATGATTCAAAGATTCAACATCTTTTTTGCAGTTGTAAAAGTAGGAGGCAAGTTTTAGCCTTTTTAACTTCAGAATATCATCAAGAGGAAGTAACTTATGAAAGTATCTCCAAAGTAAAAATGATATAGAATGAGAAATAAGTTTATGCCAAATATAAATATGTCATTTCCATGGATTGAAAGAATAAAGATTAGAATAAAGCCATTTAGTGACTTAAGTTCTAGTATGATTCTTCCATAAAGGAAGATCTTTATTGTTTAATTTAATTTTAATTTTAGCTATGGCAGGTAATAGGAAATTTAGCTATGGCAGGAGCAATTTCATGAGTTAAATAGTTCGACATATCAAGATTCCATTCACCATTAATCCAACAATCAGGGACGAGTAAATTAACATCATAATCCTGAGAGTGCAAATTAGAAAATGTAGATAGAACCCAATCATCCTTCCAAAATGAAATACTACCATATCCAATTTCCTAAAACATGAAATGAGAAGCAACCTCACAAGCAGCAATAATGGCTTTCCAAAGCCTAGAGTCTCCTACTTTCTAAATAACAGTGGAAGGATGTGAAGATTTGCAGTATTCATGTTTCATAAATTTAGCCTACAAAGATACCCTTTCAAAATTTAAACCAGAATTTACACATATTTATGTCGATAGTGCCACTTAGTCCAACTTTTAGTATTTCTAGTGCCCTTCCAAAGAAATTTATTAAACTTATTTTCGAGAATCCTTTGAGTACTCTTTTTGGTTTTAAGAACCTGCATCATGTAAAGGGGGAGAGTGCAAAACACACTTTTCAATAGAGTAAGCCTACCCCCATTAGAAAGGAAAATGTTTCTCTAATCATTAATCTTAAGTTTAATATTATCAATCACCTCATCCATCTAAGTTTTCTTAATTCTACCTCTGAGAATGTTCACCCTAAGATACTTTATGGGGAGTTTAGAGATTTTACGGCCAGTATAATTAGAGGCCCAAGCAACAGTATTAGATGGAGCGCCTTTGCCAAGATACATAGAGCACTGTCGATAGTATTTTTTGTTGTGGAGTTGCCCGTAAGAAGCTGTCGGCCATTGAAATCAAAATCTCGTCGCTCACTTTGGAAGGACATTTTAATGTTTAGAAAAATATGAAATCAAACTGACCCCATTTTCTTCATAGTTAAATGAAAGAGCATTGTACCTCAAACCATGTATCTATCCCAAAGAATAAGCACAAGACTTGAGGATGTGGCTTGATAAAATAAATTGAGAAATATATGGCGTCCATTTGGTCCGTGAAATCATTTTATTTGCCGACAATTTCCCTTATTTAATATGAAGAGTTAAATAGGATTTATATTAAGCTAGGTTCGGACGAGGTTCCTATAAGGGCAAGCCCATATTTTTAATTACAACTAAATGACCAAAGTCATCTAAAATAACTCTCGATAAAAATCAGGAAATATTATCTTCAAGGTTTTCAAAAGGATAGGACTTTACAACGACATTGGGCAAAGAGATGTGAAATGGGATTGGCTCAAATTTGGAGCATTTTGTTTTTGGAACCCAAAGGAAGAAGAACTAGGAGATGTCATGGATCCGAAGGAGAACCCTAATCTATCCTATTGTTTGGCTTCAGTTTTCAGGAGAAATTATTTAAGTGTTTCATCTGCCAATTTTATTTAATTAGGACTTACATTTCTGTAGAACGATCATACAAATAGCCTGGAAGATGTGAGGATTTAGGTCGTGACAAACGACAACCTAAGAATCATAAGGTGAGTTAGGGCTTATATTGTACAATAGAGCTATATGAAGGCCTAAAGATAAGGTGAAGATTTATGTTGCATATGCAGACAACCTCAAAATCTTAGGGCTTGGTTGTTTAATTCTAAAAAAAGAAATTGGTTTAGCTGGGGAAGATAGATTTTGCTATTCAAGATGGCCATGCTGCCCACCATGCTAGCTCCAAGCTCCTTGCCATGATGAATTTAAGTTTTCTAGGGTATCCAATTATGAAATCAAGTGGTCCTATGGTTGTAGTTGATTAAATTTTATGGGGGATGTTAAAGTTGATTAGAGCGACACCGGTTATGATCCCACGGTTCCCTCGTTCCAGCATCACTATTTTCTATTGGATTCACTTAGTCCAAAAGAATTTATTAAACTTAACTTAATGAGTTCCATACATTCATTTAGACCATGGGAAGCCTCGTTGCAACCGTAGGTTACCTCCTTCGAGAGATTCTTGATCATCCAATAGAGACGTCTTAATTTAGTTGTAGTTGTTGTTTTGTGTGATGTTTGTGATTAAATTTTGAATTGTTTTATTTTTTGAATGTTGTGGAGGTGATTTTTATCTTGATTAACTTTAGATGTGGTTTTGGTTTTGGTTTTGTGGCTATCCTGACAGTTTTAGTTTTCATGCACGGTGACATCGTTGTTTAGCATGCAAGTTTGTGTTTTGTTCATACATGTTGGTAAGTAAGCACAATGTGGAAAGCTTAAGAAAAGACAATGTTGTAAACTATAAAAGCGTACCTGGTGAGTCTTCTCATTCCACCATCTGAAACTCAAAATGCATGTTAGAGCATTTTAAGTAAAGCATAAAAAGTAAGGTTTTAGTGGCCTACCTAAACTAAGGTCATATCTTGGTGGGTCCCTATTAGTTTTATTAAGGATGATCTTTGTTAAGCAAAACATATTAAGTTTAGTAGACTTCTAAGATATTTTCGGCGTTATTTCGGGGTTGGAGTTGCCCGTAAGAAGCTGTCGGTCACCAGAATCAAAATCCTGTCACCCGTTTCAGAAGGACGTTGAAGTATGAAATCAAACTGACCCTATATTTTTCATAGTTTAAAAATGAAAGAGCACTGTACCTCAAATCCTGTATCTATCCCGAAAGATAAACACAAGACTTGAGGATGAGCCTCGATCAAATAAAATAAGGAAAATATGACGTCCGTTTGGTCTGCGAAACCTTTGTATTTGCCGACAACTTCCCCTATTTAATATAAAGGATTAAATAGGGTTTATATTAAGTTGGGTTCAGACATGCTTCCTATAAGGGCAAACCCCTATAGTTAATTACATCTTAAATG
>NW_018219033.1:19341-20716 GCF_001263595.1 Phalaenopsis equestris
TTTGAGGAGTAAATTTAGGGGGTTTCATCCCGCCAACTTTATTAGTTAGTGCAATCATTCGTGTGAAATGATCACACAAATAGCCTAGAAGATATGAGGATTTAGGTCGTGACAAACGACAACCTCGGAATCCTAAAACAAGTTAGGGCTTATATTGTATAGCAGGGATATGCAAAGGCCTAAAGATAAGCTGAGGATTTACGTTGCATAAGCAAGAGACCTCAAAGTCCTATGGCTCTATTGTTTAAGTCTAAGGAAAGAAGATTGGTTTAGTTGGGGAAGACAGGTTTTGCTGTTGAAGATGGCCGTGTTGCCCACCATGCTAGCTCCAAGCTCCTCGCCGCTACAAGGTTGAGTTATATAGTATGTTAAGTTATAATATCAAATCAGGTGGCCCTATGGTTGAAGTTCTTTAAATTTAATGAGAGCATATTAAAGTTGATTAGAGCGACACCGATTAGGATCCTATGGTTCCGTCTTCCGGCACCACTATTTTTAATTAGATTCACTTAGTCCAAATGAACTTACTAAACTCAACTTAAAAAGTTCCATAATTTCATTTAAACCATGGGAAACCGCGTTAGCAACCATAGGTTACCTCCTCTTAGGGATTTCCGATCATTCGATAGAGACGTCTTAATTTAGTTGAAGTTGTAGTTTTGTGTGATGTTTGTGATTAAATTTTGAGTTGTTTTATATTTTTAATGTTGTGGCGGTGAATTTTATCTTGGTTGATTTTAGTTTTAGTTTTGGTTATGGTTATGGTTAACATGCAAGTTTATGTAGGTAAATGCAAGCGTGAAACATGCAAGGAAAAAGCAGAAGAAAAACGGTACTATAAACTGTAAAAGCGTACCTGGCGAGTCTTCTCGTTCCACCACCTGAAACTTAAAATGCATGTTAAGGCAGTTTATGAAAAGCAATAAAGGTAAAGTTTTGGTAATTTTCCTAACTCTATGTCATATCTTGGTGAGTCCTTACAAGTTTAATTAAGGAAGATTTCATTGAGCGAAGAATATTAAGTTTAATAGGCCTCTAGGGTATCTAACAAGTTAGGCGAGGTGTCCAACAGATCTAGAGAGAGAAGCAAGTCCATGCTACTCTCTCTCTGCCTGGAGGAAAATCCTGAGTTCTTTTTAAACTTATTATTTTGCTTAATAATTCATCCTGTAAATACCCTTAATGCTCGGTGAATATTGATGTCTCAATTATCCTTAAGAATAGGGTAATTATCACTTATCATTTAAATTGAAAATTATGTGGGTGAAGACCCTTAAAGAGGCAAGTTAATGTAATTTGAACACTTAGCCAAATCTTAATACTAATTGGGCTTAGTGGTGTTTCAAGGATGTTTGATATAATTATGTTTATTTTT
>NW_018219033.1:21282-21965 GCF_001263595.1 Phalaenopsis equestris
CTTCATAATTTGTCAAATTCAATTCAAATGAATTTGAAATTTTTATCCTACCTCATTCATGGGTCAATTAAGACATCAGAGGAGAAAATATGATTTTCCAAAATTTAATCTAATTTATATATTTATTTTGATGCAAAAAATAGAATTTTTCAAAGAAAATTCCTAACTTGACCAAGGTAAATTCTAATCCCTTAACATTTTTACTGGAGGCATACCTAGAAGAGAGCATTTTTACTGGAGGTATACCTAGAAGAGAGAAGCCTTTGGCCCAAATTTCATAATTTTTTGAATTCTTTATGATTTATTAGAATTATTTTAATATCTGAGCTATTTAATAAAAATAAAATATTTTATGTGATGAAAATTATGTTTTGTATTTTTGAAAAATCTCTCTAAGGTCAGAGGATTCAGAAGAGAAAATTTTATATTTTTTTGATTTTTCTTTGATTTATTGGAATTATTTTAGTGTAAAACTCATTTTTAGCCTTTAAAAAATTATTTTTAAGCTTTAAAATTCAATATCTTTATTTAGAAAATTATAAAAAAATATTCTAATTATTCCTATGTGATTAGAAAGAAATTTAGAACATTTCCAGGAGTTTTATTATTTTTGTGATTTTTATGAATTTTTAATTATTTAAATATTTAAAATAGGCTAAAAATCAAGTTTTTATTTTAAATAT
>NW_018219033.1:22022-23869 GCF_001263595.1 Phalaenopsis equestris
AAAATTAATTATCTTAGTGATTTAGTGTTTGTAAAATTTAAGGGTATTTTAAATGACTTGACCCATGAAATTATTTCAAAAGGCTTCTCTAGTCATGGTGGACCTTCCAAAATTTTCTTAGGATTTTCTAATCAATATGCTAATTTCCATGATTATTTGAAAGAAATAATGTGGAATAACTTGAAAAATATGGATCTCTGTATAGGAACCTTCTCTGACTTTGAAAAAATCAGAGGATGTTTCCCTTGACAGAGGCTACAACATGCCAAAATTTCAAGCCAAGGTGATGTATCAATATGCATGGGGAATCAAATGATCCCAAATAGTGTTTAATTAATTACAAATATTTAATGCATCAAATGGACTTGAAGTTTATTCCACATTATTCTCCTCTATTCACTGAGCAAGAGGGTTATTTTATTTTACTTTTGTGATTTTTCTACACAAAGTTATGGATTTTCTAAGTTAGGGGTATTTAAATAAATAGAAAAAGCCCTATTTTTCTATTTAAATTGTGTGTGTTGACTGGATCCTAGACCGCTCCGAAGGCATGCATGGCGCGCTCTGGTTGGACGCTGCTGTCCATGTAGCTGCTGACTCGGCTCACGGTTCACGTCCTGAAGTGCTGTCCGGCGCGATCTCCCCTGTCTATTTGTCTGGCTCGATCTCCTCCATCCATTTGATACACGCTTGATCAAACGGCTCCCCATCATTGTCCCTAATAGAATGATCCCGTGGCCTTCCACACTAAAACCCTAAGATCTCAGCCTAGACTCAACCAAATCACCTCGGGTTTGATCCAATGGACTCGTCTAAGTGAGACGAACACATCTATACATTAATGTACCATAAAATTGAGCCTAAGTAAATGGGGAATCAAAATGAACTCAGGATGAAGAGGAGTTTTATAACTTTGCTCTAAGAAGGGAGGCTTCAATCAGAGGTGCTCGACACGTTCTTTGGGGTCCAAGAAGGTTAGAGATTGAGTCCCTGATCTTGGTGTAAGGCCTAGGTATGAATTCAAACACGGCCGGATTTGGGTGTTGGTTTAGAGCTGTGATAGAGGCTTTGTGGGAGGGGGATTTTGTAGGGTTTTAGCTTCTCTCACTATTGTGAAGGTGTGGGTGAAGTTAATTTGAGTTTGGTGGACTGTGGTAGTGTATTGGTTTCTGTCCTGGTTTCCGACAAGGTTTCAAGCTCAAAATTGAGCTCTGACAATGAGAATGGGTGAGGGAAAATGGTCAAAATGTACTGAGGGGATCTTAGGGAAGCTCTTTGTGTAGTTTGGAGAGGCATCTCTAGGAAAATTTCAGCACACCTCCCATGGTCGTGGGAGGTGAGTTTTTATAAAAATGGCCATGGGGTGGCTCACAGGGCATAATTTGGGGAGCATTATGGTGCTTAGGTGGAGGGCAGAGGAGCTCTTCAATTTGATTTGGATGAGCTGGACTCTAGGTTTGATTTGGGTGAAGTTCCATGGGAGTGGCTCTTAGTTTTGGGCTTTTTCGACCACTAGGCTGGCCGGCTGGCCAGGTGGAGGTGGCTAGGAGCTCAGGGAACCCAGAGAAATCCATCACAACAATTTAATACAAATGTGCTTTGATTTGGCAAAGATATCTTAAGCATGTGCATTTTTGGAAATAATATCCCTTAATTTGGGGGACCATTATTCCATGGCTGGATTTAGGTGATTTCATGGTGTTTGGACTGGTCACTAAGTCCAACTAATGGCTGTGGTGGAGTTAATTTGGTGGCTTTAGGGTGGTTAGGTCACATTTAGTGCATGGGTCCAAGTGGCTGCAAATGACCAAAACTTGGGTTTGGGCTAGGTTAGTCACGTTCATTGT
>NW_018219033.1:24696-34975 GCF_001263595.1 Phalaenopsis equestris
TAAAAGCGTACCTGGCGAGTCTTCTCGTTCCACCACCTGAAACTCAAAATGCATGTTAGAACATTTTATGTAAAGCAGAAAAAGTAAGGTTTTGGTGACCTACCTAACCCTAGGTCATAACTTGGTGGGTCCCTATTAGTTTGATTAAGGATGATTTTTGTTAAGCAAAACATATTAAGTTTAGTAGACATCTGAGGTATCCAACAGGTCTAGAGGAAAAACCAGGTCCATGCTTCCCTCTCACTACCCGGTGAAAAGCCTCGAGCTCATTTAAACTTATTATGCTGCTTAATAATTCATCCTATGAATACCTTTAATGCTATGTGAACATTGATGATTCAATTATCCTTAAGAGTAAGGTAATTATCATTTGGAATTTAATTTGGAAGTTATGTGGGTGAAGATCCTTAAAGGGGACAAGTTAGCATTATTGAAACACTTATCTGATTCGAATTCTAATTTGTGCTTAGGGTGTTCAAAGATGTTTACTTTATATTCATTCTTCTAATTCTTGTTTAATCAAATTTGATTTTAGCTTAAGTCACCACTAAGCCCTTTAGAACTAGGTAGATGTCTTTGTTATTTTGAAAGAAGTTAAATTTTTGAAGTGATAATAATTATTCATTTTCAAAATACTTAAATGCCATTTAAACATCAAGTATGGGTAATAAATTAGTGAGTTATCAACTTCCAAAGTCATACTCCTAGGTCTAAGATGATTTAATTTAATAGACTTCCAAATTTTAAAAATTTAAGG
This sequence comes from Phalaenopsis equestris, assembly GCF_001263595.1. Lineage (NCBI taxonomy): Eukaryota > Viridiplantae > Streptophyta > Magnoliopsida > Asparagales > Orchidaceae > Phalaenopsis > Phalaenopsis equestris. The sequence continues at coordinate 25,454 of NW_018219033.1, forward strand.
AATTACAAATGTATCCCTTGATTACAGAAAGACTGAGGTTGGTTTCTACCAATTAATCCCCTTGTGTTTCAATCATACAAATAAGTTAGTTAAAATCAGAGATTACCCTTTTCCCACCTTGAATGAAGCCTAAATGCTAATTAAAACAAAATTTCTAAAATTACACTTTTGCCCCTAAGGCTCTATCACTTCATAATTTGTCAAATTTAATTCAAATGACTTTAAAATTTTTATTCAAACTCACTCATGGGTCAATCAAAACATCAGAGGAAAAAATGTGATTTTTCAAAATTTTAATTTAATTTACATACTTATTTTAAAACAAAAATAGGATTTTTTAAAGAAAATTCCATAACTTGACCAAGACAAAACCTAATCCCTTGAAATTTTTACTAGGTATACTCAGGCCAAGGAAGCATTCGGACCAAATTTCATGATTTAATGAATTATATTTTAATTTCCAGAATTATTTTAAGTTTTGGAGTATTTATTAATTACAAAATACTTTGAATGCGTAAAATTAAGTTTTATATTTTTATTAAATGTTTCTAAGGTCAAGGAAACTAGAGAAACAAATTTCACATTATTCTAATTTTTCTTTGAATTTTTAGAATTATTTTTGTGAAAATCCATTTTTAGGCTTTAAAAAAATATTTTAAGCTTCAAAATTCAATATCTTCACTTAGAAAATTATTAAAAATATTCTAATTATTCCTAAGTTCTTAGAAAATAATTTAGAATATTTTCATAAATTTAATTATTTTTAATTTTTTAAATATTGAAAATGGGCTTGAAAATGGAATTTTTATTTTAATTTCAAATTTATTTTTAAAAAATTTCTCTGATCACATAGAACTCGAAAAATCAATTTTTATAATTTTTTAAGTTATATTTTAATTGTTAAAAATTATTTTAGTACCAAAAATGTCATTTAACTTGAAAAATAATTTGAGTTATTAAATGAGCTCCAATTATTTTGAAATTTTTATGGGGAGTTCTCCGAACTTTAAGTCACAGTGAAGATTAAAAATTAAGTCATTTAGATGTTTGTTTTTTCCAAAGTTAATTTTCTTTGTGTTTTAGGGTTGGTGGAAATTAAGTGCATTTTCAATGACTTAACCCATGAAATATTTTCTAAAGGGCTCTCTGGTGATTGCAAACATTCGAAAATTTTCGTGGAATTTTCTAAGTAACATGCTAATTATTATGATTAATTTATGCAAATAATAGACATAAGCTTAGAAAATATTGATCTATGTCTAGAGGTATTCTCTGATTTTGGAAAAATCAGAGAATGTTCCCCATGATAGAGGCTACAACATGCCAAAATTTCATGTCATGGTGAAATGTCTACATGCATGGAGAATTAAAATACTCAAAATCATATTTAATTAATTAAAAATAAAATATACATAAAAAAAACTTCAAATTATTTCCACATTGTTATTCCATATTCACTGAGCAAGAGGGTATTTTTATTTTATTTTTGTGATTTTTCTACACCAAGATATGGATTTTTCAAGTTAGGGCTATTTATTAAAATCAGAAAATACCCTATTTATCTATTTAAACGCGCGACGCTGACTAGATCCTAGGCAACTCTGAAACTCCATGCGGCGTCTTTTGATTCGGCATCGCCATCCATCTCAGCGATGACTCGGCCCATGGTTCATGTAAGAAGACATTGTCCGGCTAGATCTCATCCTTTGATGAAATAAACGCGCGATCAAATGACTCCCCGTCATTGTCCCCAATGCCTTAGCTCGAAGAGCTGTTTACACTAAAACCTTAAGATCTTTATCTAGACTCAACCAAATTGCATGGGGTTTGTTCCTAAACCTTCATCTGCTCAAGACAAGTATATATATATGCTCTAATCAAATGAAGGATTAAAACAAGCTCGGTAAGTGAGGGAGTTCAATACCTTTGCTCTAAGAAGGAAAGCTTCAGTCATAGCTCCTCGGAACATTCATGGAGGTCTAAGGCGGCTAGGGATTAAGCCTCTTGTTGTGGTGAAAGGCCAATTATGAATTCGACAAAGCTCGATTTCAGGTGTTGGTCTAGAGCTATGCTAGTGGCTCTATATGAGGGATATTTGATGGGACTTCTTCTTATTTCACTGTGTTGATGGTGTGGGTGAGTTTAATTTGATTTTGATGGAGTGTAGAAGTGTGGAGAGCTCTGTCCTGTCTTCAGCAAGGTTTTGAGCTCAAAAATTGAACTCCGGCAAAGGGATTTAGGGCAATGTGGTGGTTAGGTTGCACTGTGGAGGTCTCATAGAGGCTCTGGGAGCAATTTAGAGGGCTCTCTCTGAGAAATTTTTATAGAGGCTCTGGGAGCAATTTGGAGGTCTCTCTCTGAGAAATTTTTAGCACTCCCTCCATGTCCATGGAAGTGAGGTTTTATAAAATGGGCTTTAGGGTGATTGTCATGGCCAATTGGGGGGGGGTGAAAATGCTTGCTTAGGTGGAGGGCAGACCTCTAGGTTTGAATTAGGTTTGATTCCATGGGGGTGGCTCTTGGTTTGGACATTTTCCGGCCACTAGGCCAGCCGGCCAGGCCAGGGGAGGTGGCTAGGAGGTCAGGTGAGCCAAGGGAATATGTCACAACAATTAAATGGGTTCGTGTTTAGTTTTGGCAAAAATATCCTTGGCTTAAGAAAACATGGAATCAAATCCCTTGATTTAGGGATCCTTTGGTCCATGGTTTATTTTGGTGGTTCCATGGGGTTTTTATTGGTCAATATGGTCCAAAATTTGGTTGTGGTGGCCTTGCCTTTACCAATTTGACATGTCTTGGTCAATTTTTGTGCCTTGGTCAATTTTTGTACATGGGTCCAAGTGGGTGCAAATGACAAAAACTTGGGTTTGGGCTAGGATAGCCATGTTAATTGGCCATAATTATTAGTTCATTTGATGTAGATGATTTTAATGAACTTTTTTGGTGAAGTATTAAAAGGATTTTGAGTTCAATTGGGGTTTCAATTTGAAGGAATTTGAAAATTGGTCATTTTGGGCATGTTGGGCATAAATTGGTCCAAATTTATGGGCTCAAATCATAAATTTATGGTTTAAAATGGTCAATAGAAACATTGTTGATAATGGTCAATAAGAATGTTATGAAGAGTTCTCAACATGAATTGGGTGCCAATTTTGGGGTTAAGGCAATCAATTTGGTGAAATCTGGAGGCATAACCAATTTGGGGCAAAATTTGGGGCTTTTGACTTAAATTGAAATTAAATAAAATTGAGGCTTCACCAAAGCCAATTGAATGTCAATTTTGATGTTTATGAATGTTATGAATAGTTTACAACATAAATTTTGGCAAATTGAGTGGGCTATGGGTTTAATTGGGTGAGATTAGGTCATATGGCCAAAATTGGGGCTTTCATCTCTTTGACCTAAATCAAACTTGGGCGCAAAGCATGGGCCAATTAAGCTTGTATTTGGTTTAAATTGATCACATGTAAGGTGAATTTAAGTTTAGGACTGAAATTGGGGGAAATTGAGACCCATTTGATGGACATTTGAGGTGGATTTGGGGAGATTGGGCCTTCTAAGGGCAATTTGGGGGTCTTGGACAAAGAAGGTCAAATTGGCCAAATTGGGTCATGTGGTAGTTGAGAAAAATAAAATTAGGAATATTTTGAAGGTTTTTGGGAATTTTTTGGATTTTCGGGAATTTTTTAAAATTTTGGGCCAAGGAGGGGTATTTTGGTGATTTTGGGTAATTTGGGTATTTTCAAAAGATTTGAAATGACTTTTGAACAAATTTGGGTATTTTGGGAAAATTTGGGAATTTTTGCCAAACTTCCTTGTATTTAGGTAATTTGGGGGAGTTTAGGGGCAAAAGGCCAAGTTGGGGAGCTAACCACCACAAATGAGCTATGGACCAATGGAAACCCCATTTGGGTCCTCTCTGTATTGTTCTTAGCTAAACCCTAGCCTAGGGCCAGTGGGTTTAGGTGACCATCTACATGAGTCTCCCAAAAGATTAAGGGATCAAAGTTAAGATAATTTTGGGTTTAGGGTACTGAGTGATTGCGAGTGAAGTGATTGTAGTGAGCGCCTTAGCTCTAGAACAACACCCAGGGTCAACCCTAAGGTCAAACAGTCCTATGGGAACTCTCCTTGAGCTCCCTCATAATGACTCCACCTACTAAGTTTGAGAGGTTAGGCCAATATGTAGAGCTTCAAGTTGAGTAAAGAGGAGTTTCAAATTTCTAATGGTGAGAGTTCCTAGTTCCTTTTCTAGTTTTTAGTCAATAGGAAAGTCATAAGGCTAGACCCTAGGCTACTAAAGAGGAAGAACTAGATGAGCAACATTTGAATGACCAATTGTGACACAAGCACTTAGCCAAATTGAAAACCATCCCGGAAGAATTTTGAAAGTCTTTTAACATAGTCATAGTGGCTTTAATAACATATTTACTAGCATTTAAAAATAATATGACATCATCAGCATAATCAAGATGGCTCACAATAATTTTAGACTTGTGAGAGAATTGAAAATAAGGTCACTCATTATGCATCTTGTTTATAAGATGGGATAGATAATCAAATGTAATTATGAAAATTGTGGGAGAAAGAGGGTCTCCCTACTTATGCCACTTCCAGCAGAAAAAAAACCACGAGCTTCTCCATTGACCATCACACTATAACTATTATTGGACAACCATCTGTGTATGAGAGAGCAGAAATCCTGTTTAAAACCTCTAGCTTGTAGAATATTTAAAATAAAGTCCCAACTAATAGTGTTGAAAGCTTTCTTGATGTCATGTTTGAGGACCATGTTGCCCCCTTTGTACTTTTTGTCCAGTTCCTCGATCATTTCTTGGGCTAAAAGAATATTGTCAGTAATATCCTTGCCCTTTATGAAGGCAGACAGCTGTTCAACAATGATGTGATTAAGATGGGGTTACAATTTGCTTACAATTATCTTGCTCATGACTTTAGATATCACCATGGTGAGAGAAAGAGGCCTAAAATTATCCCAAGTGATCTTATCATTACCTTTAGGAATAAGAACAATAAGAGCTGAGGTAAACTATTTTCCAGGATTGCTTCCAAGAAAAAAAATTGCCCTTTATGAAGGCAAACAACTGTTCAACAATGATGTGATTAAGATGGGGTTACAAGGCAGACAGCTGTTCAACAATGATGTGATTAAGATGGGGTTACAATTTGCTTACAATTATCTTGCTCATGACTTTAGATATCACCATGGTGAGAGAAAGAGGCCTAAAATTATCCCAAGTGATCTTATCATTACCTTTAGGAATAAGAAAAATAAGAGCTGAGGTAAACTATTTTCCAGGATTGCTTCCAAGAAAAAAACTTTGAATAGCAAGAATACCATCCTTCTTTATAACCTCCCAAACATGAATATAAAAAGCAGAAGAAAAGCCATTAGGGCCCAAGGCTTTATTGGGGCAAATAGATTTGAAGGCATTCAAGATTTCCTATTCATCTAGAGGATAGACCAAGTTAAGATTATTAGCATAGTCATAGTCATTCTTAAAATAAGCAGGATCAAAAAATGTAGTGTGAGTAGAAGTGTGAAATAGATCAGTGTAGAAGCTAACAACACTATCACCAATCTCTTTCAAATAATCAGTTAAAATGCAGCTTTTTTAATCTTTAAGATACTATTGATATTTCTTCTATGCTTATGAGTAGCATGAAAATATTTAGTGTTTCTATCCCCAACAACAAAAGAAGAGTCATTAGCTTTTTGCTTTAGCAAGTTTTCCTCTAATGCATTAGCTTCCAAAAGATATAAATGGGCTTGAGCAACATTTTCCATCAAATGAGGAGAAGCATCAATTTGAGCTTCTAAAGAATCCACAATTTTTTGAGCATCCTTACTTTTTTTATGAACATTACCAAAGACTTGATAATTCCTTTTAATTAGGTGTGCAACCACTTTCTTATGCAATTGCCACAAGACAAACCAAGGAGAACCTCCTTACTTTTTTTATGAACATTACCAAAGACTTGATAATTCCTTTTAATTAGGTGTGCAGCCACTTTCTTATGCAATTGCCACAAGACAAACCAAGGAGAACCATCACCATCAAAATTCCAAGCTTGTTTTACCAAATCAAGAAAAGTAGCATGTGAAGTCCAAACATTAAGGAATTTTAACCTAGAAATAGTCAGCTTGACAGTGAAAGCCAAAATGAGCAGTATATGATTGTGATCAGAAGTGACATGGCTCAAATGTTGCACCTTCAGAATAGGAAAAATAACTTATGAAAGTTGAATTAGCCAAGAAACGATCCAGTCTTTGATAAAGAAAACCCCTCCTCCAAGTGTAAGGAGAACCAGCATAGCCCAAATTATACAGACCTGCATTAGATAAAGAGTTAGAAAAATGATTTCTCAGAGCTAGCTCCACTCTGGCCCCTCCTTTTCTTTCTGTCAGTTTCATTTTCATATTGAAATCTCCACCTACAAACCAATTCTCGCTTAAGATACTTCCCAGTGACTCTATTTCTTGCCAAAGTAAATTTTTTTCATGCATAATAGAGCTATAGTAGACAAAGGTGCCCCACCCCTGAAAACCATCAAAAAAAATTTGAGTAAGAATGTATTGATCATCATCTTCAATAATGGAAAGATTAATAATGGGCCTCCAGAAAACCTAAATTTTGTTGTTAATGTTGTAATAAGAGCAATAGCCTTTGAATTTGTTTAGTATCCTGTGCTTATTCACATGAACCAATGGCTCCAAAATAGCAAATATGAGAAAATTATGGACCCTACACAAGTTTTTAAGCCTATTAAGGGAGTTAGGGTCCACCACTCCCCTAATATTCCAAACTATAAGATTAATCATGATGTTTTGAGCCAGCCCTTCTAGAAGACCTAGTAGGGTTAACCAACTGTTCTCCATCTGAGTGATAGACACCTTCCTGTATGATGTTACTAGTGTTGAGTCTAGATAACTCAATGTTACGTTTGGCCTTTTTCCAAGAGTTCTTTTGTACTTTCCATTAGTTTTCTAAAATTAATGTAGCATTATCAAGAGCAGTGTTTATTTCAGACTGTGATCTAGCCAAAGAAGAATTCACCAAAGAAGTAAGAGGAGGGAAATGTTTGATGTTTTTAACAAGTCCTGCAAAAGAAGAGTGCCTAATAATAGTGTTAGCATCCACATGTTCCTCATTGAACATAGCTTTATCTGATCCCATAGGAGGTGGGTGTTCATGAGAGCTTGTAGCTTTATGATTGTTGGAAATTTCAGCTAACTCTACATGCTCAGAGACCTGCAAATAATTAGGTTTAACAGTGTTATCCAATTGTGTGGCTTCAATTCTTGAGGCCCATCTTTAGTAATCAATTGTGAAGGAAAATCCTCATTACAATTATTGACTGTATCCATAACCAAAAGCTGTAAAGTAGAGATAACATTAGTATCAAGTTTTTCAATTGAGTCATTTCTAGTTTCAACCACAATAGGATCTGCATGCGGTTCAACAACATTTTTATTTATAGGAATGCTAGTGTGCCCCGCATTAGGATTATTTTTGAGTTGAGGATTCAGATGAAAGCATGAAGTAGTTTGATTGTCAAACATAGAACAATGGGTACAATAAGGAGAGTGTCTTTCAATCTCAACAATCTGCAAATAGCCCTAATGTTGCGAGCCTATCCAAATTTCATTACAGAAAGCCTGAGTAATATAACGTTCAACCAATACACATGTTTCTGATGGTCTCAACATAGTAAAAGTAGCATGATCCATTTTCAAAGGTTTCTCAAAGGAGATGAAGTTGTAGCCCTAGGAAATGAATCCATACTGGAATAATTGGTAACTCCACTTTAGGATCAAAATGGATAGACCATTTTTGAAATTTCATCAAGCTATTCTCCACTCACATAAAACTTTTAGCAAAGAGGCGAGTGTAATCCTCATCATTAGCTAATTGCGTGAAAATATGTCTACTATCAATAAGACCAACTTTCCACCACCCTTTTAATTTTAACATATCAAATTCTCTTCTAATAATCTCCACGTTAGGAATTCCATAAGTGGATTTTCCAACAAGGGCAAGACGATAAGAAGAAACAAGAAGAGAAGTTTCATCCTCAGTGACATAGAGAGCAAGTTTGCCATTTTTTTGCCTAATTTTTTAGTGAAAGTATAATCACCGCTAACAGTAAGTGTGTCATGAAACCTTTGAGGGAAAAATTTCGATGAAGGTGTTGATGAACCACCACCTCCATCTAAAACGACATCAATAAAAGTATGAGAAATCGACGACATGCTCGAATCGTGAAAACCAAAGCAACGCAAAAATCACGCGAAAAAGGGGCAGAAACGAAATAAGGATCTCCAGAGGTGATGGAAGAATCTCACCAGCTGACCGAAGGAGCACCATCTTCAAACACTTGAGATCGCCAAAAAATCACCTCAAAAACCTTAGAAAAGTTCCGTCTTCCATCGCTCTTTATTATATAGAGTAGGCCAATAAAATTCAAATATATATAGTAACATCTCTAAATAGAGTAGGCCAATAAAATTCAAATATATATAGTAACATCTCTAAATAGAGTAAGCCAATAAAATTCAAATTACAAAATTTTATGATTAGTTTTATCATTCCCAAAATGACCTCCAAATTTATAATCATGACATTTTTGGACAATTTCCAGAATTTTATAATCTCCGTCTCATTAATACATCTTTGCATTGTTTGTAGAAATATGGGTCATCCCAAAAATAAGATTTTGCATCATGAATGGATTTCTTTTCATGTTGTTTTGTCATTCCATATATTAAAATACCACTAACTATATAATTCACAATATCAACATACCATGGTATTTCCCATCCTTTTATAACATAAAGTTGTTCATCCGAAAAAGTATCATTAATTTATTTTTTCCAAATCAAGTGTTTTTTCTTGTTCCAACCTAGATAGATGATCAACATATTGGTTATCAATCTGTTTTCTATTGACTACTACAAAATCAAACTCTTGCATAAAAAGTACCCTTCTATTTAATCTTGGATTCACATCCTTCTTTTGCATTAAATATTCTAAATCCGAGTGGTTAGTATGTACAACACATTTAGCTCCAATTAGATATGACCTAAAGGTATCAAAAGCATAAATAATAATTAATAACTCTCTGTCAGAAGTGGTGTAATTAATTTGAGTTTCATTAAGATTCTTACTGGCATACTATAAAACTTTAAAAATCTTATCATATCTCTGTCATAAAACTAATTCAATTGCTTAATCTCTTGGATCACACATTAATTCAAATGGTTTATCCCTATCAGGTCAATTGAACTGACCCTTCAATTGAACTCAGAACCACTTCCATCATTCACCAAAGTTGTTCCTTATGGTTATCTACACCAAATACAATAGTTATTTGGGCCAATTGACATGGATAACCTAGCCCAAACCCAAGTTTTGGTCATTTGCACCCACTTGGATCCATGCACTAAATGTGACCTAACCACCCTAAAGCCACCAAATTAACTCCACCACAACCATTAGTTGG
>NW_018219033.1:35359-35732 GCF_001263595.1 Phalaenopsis equestris
AAAGGCCACCTCCATGGCCATTGATCTAAGTGTTGAAAATTTCTCAGAGAGGCCTCTCCAAATTTCACACAGAGCTTCCCTAAGATCCCCTCAGTGCATCCCAACCATTTTTCCTCACCCATTCCCCTTGCCGGAGCTCAATTTTGAGCTTGAAACCTTGCCAGAAACTAGGAAAGAACCCAATACACTTTCACACTCCAGCAAACTTCAATTGCTTGTGCCCATACCTTCACAACAGCAAGAGAAGACAATGACCCATCAAATTACCCTATGAAATAGCCTCCACCATAGCTCTAGACCAACACTTGAAATCGAGCTTGGTTGAATTCATACCTAAGCCTTACACCAAGACCAGGGACTCAATCCCTAGCCT
>NW_018219033.1:36526-37004 GCF_001263595.1 Phalaenopsis equestris
ATAATCATGGAAATTAGCATTTTGATTATAAAATCCTAAGAAAATTTTGGAAGGTCTACCATAACCAGAGAAACTTTTGGAAATAATTTCATGGGTCAAGTCATTTAAAATATCCTTAAAATTTTCAAATACTAAATCACTATGACAATTGATTTTGAAAAATATAAGCATTTAAATGACTTGATTTTTGATCTCCACTGTGATGTATGATCCAGAGGACTCATCATAAAAATTTTAAAATATTTTGAGTTCTTTTGACAACTTAAATTGATTTTCAAAGATAAATACCACTTTTGACACTTAAATGATTTTTAAAAATCAAAATATAACTCAAATAAATTATGAAATTTAGTTTTTTTAGTTCTCTGTGATCACGGGTATTTTTTAAAAATAAAATTATATTTAAAATAAAAACTTGATTTTTAGCCTATTTTAAATATTTAAAATAATTAAAAATTCATAAAAAATACAAAAATAA
>NW_018219033.1:37101-38039 GCF_001263595.1 Phalaenopsis equestris
ATAAAGATATTGAATTTCAAAGCTTAAAAATAATTTTTTAAAGGCTAAAAATGAGTTTTCACTAAAATAATTCCAATAAATCAAAGAAAAATAAAAAAAATGTAAAATTTGCTCCTCTGGGTTCTTTGACCTTAGAGAGATTTTTCAAAAATATAAAACTTAATTTTTAACTCTTAAAATATTTTATAATTATTAAATGCTTGAAAAATTAAAATAATTCTTAAAATAGTTTATAATTAATCAATAAATCATGAAATTTGGTCCAAATAGGCTTTTCTATTCTAGGCCTACTTCCAGTAAAAATTTCCAGAGATTAGAATTTATCTTTGTCAAGTTGGGAATTTTCTTTGAAAAATCCTATTTTATTTCATAAAAATAATTATATAAATTAACTTAAATTTTGAAAAATCGTATTTTCTCCTCTGATGTCTTAATTGACCCATGAATGAGGTAGGATAAAAATTTCAAAGTCATTCAAATTGAATTTGACAAATTATGGAGTGTTAGAGCCTTAGGGGCAAATGTGTAATTTTGGAAATTTAGCCTTAATTAACAATTAGGCTTAAGTCAAGGAGGGGATGGGTAACCTCTAATCTTAATCAATTCATTTGATATTTGAAACACAAAGGGGTTAATTAGTAGAAACCAATTTCACTTTCTTAATTAAGATTAATAAATTTCTAAATTATAAAAATTCGGAAGTTTATTAAAATTAAATGATCCTGGACTTAGGGGTATGACTTTTGAAGCCAATAATTAATCAATTTAATACCCTTATCTTGATTTTCAAATAAAATCCAAATCATGAATTATGACCACTTAAAGCTTAACTTTTTCAAAACTGATTAAGACACTCACATAGGCCTTAAAGGCTTAGTGGTGACTTAGGCTGAATCAAAAATCAATTAAATAAGGATTAGAGAAATAAACATAATTAA